>NC_088417.1:92947172-93139672 GCF_034236695.1 Oncorhynchus nerka
AAAGTTTGGTGGGGAAGAATAATGGTCTGGGGCTGGTTTTCACGGTTCAAGCTAGGCACCTTAGTTCCAGTGAAGGGAAATCTTAACTCTACTGCATACGATGACATTCTAGAATATTCTATGCTTTCAACTTTGTGGCAACAGTTTGGGGAAGGCCCTTTCCTGTTTCAGCAGGACAATACTCCCATTTGCAAAGCGAGGTTCATACAGAAATTGTTTGTCGAGATCGGTGTGAAGAACTTGGCTGGCCTGCAGAGCCCTGACCTCAACCCTATCGAACATCAGTGCCCGACCTCACTAATGCTCTTGTGGCTGAATGGAAGTCCCCGCAGCAATGTTCCAACATTTAGTGGAAGTCTTCCCAGAAAAGTTGAGGCTGTTATAGCAGCAAAGGGGGGACCAACTCCATATTAATGCCCATGATTTTGGAATGAGATGTTCAATGAGCAGGTGTCCACATACTTTTTGTCATGTAGTGTATCAGGTTTTATTCAAGGTAGAGTCTACGATATGCCGTAGATACTCTTAGTTGTTTGTTGAAATGTACCCACTATACTGTTTCCTGTGTACTGTACTTTAAAGGTTCAACTTCTCTGCTGTTTTGGTCCTGTGGCTACCATGTTGTGAGAACGAAAAGCGAACCCGTGGACGTGCACAGATACTGTGTGTGACTGTGTGAGAGTATATTCTTGCATCTTGCTCATCGCAATATCTGCTGTGCTGCTCGTGGTGATGTCATTTCACTGAGTCTACCTTCAACAAGGGGTTTCTACGTAGTATGAGCATCTCCTCCAACCAACAGTAAGATCACAGAGCCATTTTAACATATTTAATTTTGTTTGTTTTATTTAACCTATATTTATCTAGCAAGTCACCTACCTGCGATCTGAAACAGGAAACAGGAAATAGTGTGTTTCTACCCGACTGGTTCTGTGCTGCATCAGTGCTAAAAGAAAACATACTGTACACTGTTGCTAGCTCACAGTTCAAAGTTCATGAACGGAAGAACAGAATAATTTGGATTTAAGAGGCATTCAGTCACTCTTGGGTGACAAATGGAAGTTTGTAGAAAATAGCTACTCTGTTGTTAAAAACCAAACAATGCAGGATGCAACAAATCAAACTGTAGTGCACCAGGGAGACATGTGGGAAACTCACAAGGCTATGGACAATCCCATCTATGAGAAGAGTGACAATTGAAGTCCTCAATCCACATGTTTCTATAGTGGTTTGAACCAGATGAAGGCCAAAATGTAACTGATTGCCTCAGAAAACAGATCATAATCCGTCCCTTCAAAGGCCACTGACACATTTGACAGCGTAGGTTTTGGGGTGACATTTGAGATGGGATGTGTGTTGGTCGGCTTATCTCTTCGGTTGGCAGCCAAAAAGCCACTGCTGTGTGCAATCATTGGGGAGTGCACAAGAACAAGATTGGCACCATGTGACTCTCTTGAAAAACTACTTCAGAATTACACACTTCACTCCTCTAGCCTTCAGAGACAAGATGTTACCTACAACAAAAGAGCAGAGCCAGGTATAAGGTATTTGATGTACTAGTAATCTGGGTTCCAAGTAAACACAGTCACTGATGAATCCATTTGGCTCATGTTAGACTCTAAACCCAAAAGTAACATGTCAGGTGTTATCGTTAAATATTCTTTATGCCCGTCGTAATTCAGACAAAACAATTGAAAAGTGGCTTTTGACTTTTCTCTTCATTTTAATCTACTCTACGATAAAAGATTTGGAGACCTCGTTTATACAATTGAAAGCGTATAGGTATTTGAAGGCCTGACTTTGTTTCTGTGCCACTCTGCAGAGCTTCCCCCAGAACAAGATTCATGGTGAAAAATGCTAACCTGCCTATTTTCTGTGCCTTGGAGAAGCCTACTGTCTTTGTTGTGCTATTTGTCAATTTTATATGGCTGCAACAGCAGTAATAACCAACTTTTATTGTGATTCCAAAGAAAGTGTCAAATATAAAACTGTATTAAAAAAAAGATTCCAGTTTCGTGAGGTAACAAAGCCATTTCTATGTGTATTACAAGGGCATTAGATTCCCATGGCAGCAAGTCTAACAAGCAGTGGCGGACCATTAGGCAGAAGAGGTAATTGCATCAGGCTTCACATCATCAAAGCATAATTCAAGTAAAAAGTACTAGTATGCCTAATCAAAACTAATACAAAAGGTATCCGCTAGAAGTCTCCCCATGCCCCGCTAGAGGCCTCCCCACACTCCGTTAGAGGCCTCCCCACGCTCCGTTAGAGGCCTCCCCACGCTCCGCTAGAGGGCTCCCCACACTCCGCTAGAGGGCTCCCCACACTCCGCTAGAGGCCTCCCCAAGCCCCGCTAGAGGTGTCCCCATGCCTCGCTAGAGGTCTCCCCATGCCCCGCTAGAGGTCTCCCCATGCCCCGCTAGAGGGCTCCCCATGCCCCGCTAGAGGCCTCCCCATGCCCCGCTAGAGACCTCCCCATGCCCCGCTAGAGGGCTCCCCATGCCCCGCTAGAGGCCTCCCCATGCCCCGCTAGAGGCCTCCCCATGCCCCGCTAGAGGCTCCCCATGCCCCGCTAGAGGCCTCCCCATGCCCCGCTAGAGGCCTCCCCACAATCCGCTAGAGGCCTCCCCACGCACCGCTAGAGGCCTCCCCACGCTCCGCTAGAGGCCTCCCCATGCACCACTAGAGGCCTCCCCATGCACCACTAGAGGCCTCCCCATGCACCACTAGAGACCTCCCCACGCTCCGCTAGAGGCCTCCCCACGCTCCGCTTGAGCCCCCCTCCCCATGCCCCGCTAGAGGTCTTCCCATGCCCCGCTAGAGGCCTCCCCATGCCCCGCTAGAGGGCTCCCCATGCCCCGCTAGAGGCCTCCCCATGCTCCGCTTGAGACCTCCCCATGTCCCGCTAGAGGCCTCCCCATGCCCCGCTAGAGGCCTCACCATGCCCCGCTAGAGGCCTCCCCATGCTCCGCTTGAGACCTCCCCATGTCCCGCTAGAGGCCTCCCCACGCTCCACTTGAGACCTCCCCATTTCCCGCTAGAGACCTCCCCATGCCCCGCTCCCGAGGCCTCCCCACACTCCGCTAGAGGCCCCCATGCCCCACTAGAGGGCTCCCCAAGTCCCGCTAGAGGCCTCCCCATGCTCCGCTTGAGACCCCCCATGCCCCGCTAGAGGCCTCCCCACACTCCGCTAGAGGCCCCCCCATGCCCCACTAGAGGGCTCCCCAAGTCCTGCTAGAGGCCTCCCTATGTCCCACTTGAGGCCCCCCCACGCTCCGCTAGAGGCCTCCCCACGTCCCGCTTGAGGCCCCCCCACGCTCCGCTTGAGACCTCCCCATGCACCACTAGAGGCCTCCCCACGCTCCGCTAGAGGCCCCCCCACGCTCCGCTAGAGGCCTCCCCACATCCCGCTTGAGGCCTCCCCATGCCCCGCTAGAGGGCTTCCCATGCCCGGTTAGAGGCCTCCCCATGCCCCACTAGAGGCCTCCCCATGCTCCACTAGAGGCCTCCCCACGTCCCGCTTGAGGCCTTCCCACGCTCCGCTTGAGACCTCCCCATGCCCCGCTAGAGGACTCCCCACATTCCGCTTGAGGCCTCCCCACGCTCCACTTGAGACCTCCCCATGCACCACTAGAGGCCTCCCCACGCTCCGCTAGAGGCCTCCCCACGCTCTGCTTGAGACCCCCCCATGCCCCGCTAGAGGGCTTCCCATGCCCGGTTAGAGGCCTCCCCATGCCCCACTAGAGGCCTCCCCATGCTCCGCTAGAGGCCTCCCCACGTCCCGCTTGAGGCCTCCCCACGCTCCGCTTGAGACCTCCCCATGCCCCGCTAGAGGCCTCCCCACATTCCGCTTGAGGCCTCCCCACGCTCCACTTGAGACCTCCCCATGCACCGCTAGAGGCTCCCCCCCATGCCCCGCTAGAGGCCTTCCCATGCCCGCTAGAGGCCTCCCCGTGCCCCGCTAGAGGCCTCCCCGTGCCCCGCTAGAGGCCTCCCCATGCCCCACTAGAGGCCTCCCCATGCTCCGCTAGAGGCCTCCCCACATCCCGCTTGAGGCCTCCCCATGCTCCGCTTGAGACCTCCCCATGCACCGCTAGAGGGCTCCCCATTCCCCGCTACAGGCCTCCCCATGCCCCGCTAGAGGCCTCCCCATGCCCCGCTAGAGGCCTCCCCGTGCCCCGCTAGAGGCCTCCCCATGCTCCGCTTGAGACCTCCCCATGTCCCGCTAGAGGCCTCCCCACGCTCCGCTTGAGACCTCCCCATGTCCCGCTAGAGACCCCCATGCCCCGCTAGAGGGCTTCCCATGCCCCGTTAGAGGCCTCCCCATGCCCCACTAGAGGCCTCCCCATGCTCCGCTAGAGGCCTCCCCACGTCCCGCTTGAGGCCTCCCCACGCTCCGCTTGAGACCTCCCCATGCCCCGCTAGAGGCCTCCCCACATTCCGCTTGAGGCCTCCCCACGCTCCACTTGAGACCTCCCCATGCACCGCTAGAGGGCTCCCCATGCCCCGCTACAGGCCTTCCCATGCCCCGCTAGAGGCCTCCCCATGCCCCGCTAGTGGCCTCCCCACGTGCCCGCTAGAGGCCTCCCCATGCCCCACTAGAGGCCTCCCCATGCTCCGCTAGAGGCCTCCCCACATCCCGCTTGAGGCCTCCCCATGCTCCGCTTGAGACCTCCCCATGCACCGCTAGAGGGCTCCCCATTCCCCGCTACAGGCCTCCCCATGCCCCGCCAGCCCCGCTAGAGCCTCCCCATGCCCCGCTAGAGGCCTCCCCACGCCCCACTAGAGGCCTCCCCATGCTCCGCTTGAGACCTCCCCATGTCCCGCTAGAGGCCTCCCCACGCTCCGCTTGAGACCTCCCCATGTCCCGCTAGAGGCCTCCCCATGCCCCGCTAGAGGCCTCCCCATGCCCCGCTAGATGCTTCCCCATGCCCCGCTAAAGGCCTCCCCATGATCCACTAGGGGTCTCCTCATGCTCCACTAGAATCACCCCATGCTCCGCTAGAAGGCTCCCCATGCCCTGCTAGAGGCCTCCCCATGATCCACTAGAGGTCTCCTCATGCTCCACTAGAATCACCCCATGCTCCGCTAGAGGGCTCCCCATGATCCACTAGGCTCCCCATGCCCCCCATGCTAGAAGGCTCCCCATGATCCACTAGAGGGCTCCTCATGCTCCACTAGAATCTCCCCATGCTCCGCTAGAAGGCTCCCCATGCCCTGCTAGAGGCTCCCCATGATCCACTAGAGGGCTCCCCATGCCCTGCTAGAGGGCTCCTCGTGCCCCGCTAGAGGCTCGCCTGCTCGAGGGCACCCGCTGTCGTGTGCTGCTCAGCTCATCGCTCTCATTCCCTCGTTTCAGCAGGTTGGTTCAGCGGCAGCAAAATCTACGGGAAGCTTTAAAGTTGCATAGGAAATGGGGAGGGAGGGGAATTTTGCCAGGCCACTGTGCCCAGGTTATTTGTTGGCCACATGGTTGACAAAAAAGGCCTCCAAAAAAAGTTAATGAATTCATACATCCAAAAATAATTAATAATAGATCAATAATGTATTTCCATACATATACATATATTTTATATTAATATAATCCAAGTTTTACTCATAATAGTCTAAACAAGTGTCATTAATCACCCATGGTTCATTATAATGGACTATTCCACCCTGAGTTCCTGTGCATTGTTTCACGTGATATGATTGCCCATGATTGGGAGCGGCAGGGTAGCCTAGTGGTTAGAGCATTGGATTAGTAACCGAAACGTTGCAAGTTCAAATCCTCGAGCTGACAAGGAACAAAAACTGTTGTTCTGCCCTTGAACAGGCAGTTAACCCACTGTTCCTAGGCTGTCATTGAAAATAAGAATTTGTTCTTAACTGACTTGCCTAGTAAAATAAAGGTAATAATAAAAAAAAAAAATTGCAAACATGAATTTAAATTAAAGGAAACTGCAGAGAGAGAAAAAAAAAAGTTTTTTTTTTACCTGAACAATTACCAAAATGAACACATTTCTATATTAAAAATAATAATAATACTGCCACCGTCGTCAAGAAAGAGGACATGTACTGTATGTTTAGCTCATGTATCTGATACTGTCTAGACAAAAAGAGTATGGCTTGTCATACTTTTTTTGACCAGACAGCATCAGATACGTGGGCTACATATTGTAAGACAGAGGGGGCGCTGTTTCGCTCGCGCAGATGCTTTTTCCAGTGAGTTTCAACCACTTGCGAATTGAAGGAATGTTGGCAGGTGTATGTATGGTGTACTGTTGGGAAGTTGGAATTATCTTGGATGAACATGCGAATGTAACCTACTTTTAGAAGTGATTTGTTTGACAATCTGATGAAAACATAATGACTGGTGGTGTTCAGGGCAAATTAAAATCAAGTCAAATGTTATTAGTCGCAAACAGATATTTAGCAGATGTTAGTGTAGGTGTAGGGAAATGTTAGTGTTCCTAGCTCCAGCAGGGCAGTTATATCTAACAATTCACCACAATACACACAGATCTAAAAGTAAAAGAATGGAATTGAAAAATATATAAATATTAGGATGAGCAATGTCGGAGTCCAGAAAATAAAAATATATATAAATATATATGATGGGATGTATACATTATATACATTATGGTCAATATGTGGATAGAATATTTAGTATATCTGTAGAATACATGGAATAGAATAGTATATATAGATCAATAGTTGAATTGAATTGCTTTTAGAATACAGCACCCACATATGAGATGACTTAAGCAGTATGTAAACATTATTAAAGTAACTGGTGTTCCATTATTAAAGGGACCAGTAATTCCATGTCTGTGTACGGAGGGGAGCAGCCTCTAAGGTGCAGGGTTGAGCAACCAGGTGGTAGCCGGCTTTTGACAGTAACTAAGTTATACATTGATGAGCTTGGAGGGTACAATGGTGTTGAAGGCTGAGCTATAGTCAATGAACAACATTCTTATATAGGCATTCCTCTTGTCCCGATGGGACAGGGCAGTGTGCAGTGTGATGGCGATTGCATCGATCCTTAACTAGCATCTCAAAGCACTTTGTTGACAAAAGTGAGTGCTAGGGAGCAACAGTAATTTAGTTCAGTTACCTTTGCTTTCTTGTGTACAGGAACAATGGTGGACATCTTGAAGCAAGTGGGGACAGCAGACTGGGATAGGGAGCGATTGAAAATGTCCGTAAACACTCCAGCCAGCTGGTCTGCGCATGCTTTGAGGATGCAGCTTGGGATGCCGTCTGGGCCGGCAGCCATGCGAGGGTTAACACGCTTAAACGTCTTACTCACGTCCTCCATGGAGAACGAGAGCCCACAATCCTCGGGGGCGGCCCGCGTCGGTGGCACTGTGTTATCCGCAAAGAGGGCAAAGGTGTTTAGCTTGTCCGGGAGCAAGACATTGGTGTCCGAGATGTGGCTGGTTTTCCCTTTGTAATCCTTGATTGTCTGGAGTCCCTGCCACATATGTCTTGTGTCTGACCATATTCCCAGTCACCTTGCCATGGTTAAATGAGGTAATACATTTTTAAAGTTAAATGACATGTCTTCACTATAAAACCCATACACACAGACACTTTAGGAGCTGAATCAAAATGTTTAAATAATGTAACCATAAGTCATTTAAATGCTCAAATCTAACCTGATTATCCAAATCTACAGGGATACATTTCTAGGATACAGAGGTATTTAATATGCAAAGGGTCACAAATAAAACACTTCTCCCGTTCACTCACTCTCTCTTTCCACCAGAGATGTGAGCATTATCACTAACAATCTACCTCTTGAACTACTTCTGCTGAATGCATCCATCACTATCACAATTAAATGACAACAAAAACAACATACTGAAACACATCAGCAACCGTTTGCTTTGAAGAAACGAGTCCACCCACACTTTCAAAGATTTAGCTCATTATTATCAGAGAAGTGATAAGCTCGCTGCACATAAACCAGGGCTGTATCCAAATTGGCACCCTATCGCCTACACAGTGCAATACTTTCAACCAGATCCCTATGGGTCCTGGTCCAAAGTAGTCCACTATATAGGGAATATGGAGATATTTGGGACACATGCCAGAAGATCTCCTGAGGTAATGCCTTTGATTATGTATTCAGATTTGTTTACAGATAAGAAATGTTGAAATTATTATTTTTTATTTTGTTTGCCCTGTCTTGTTTGAGAACTTCATTAACTATGAAATTCAATATTTCATTAGTTTACTTACTCGATAATGATGATGAACATCATCTAAAATATTTTCCTGGTTACTGCTGGTTTACACATGAGATTAAATCAAATTGGTTGAATTGGAGCCAACATAACACAACAACATGAATGAAAGATCTCCTCCATGTTGTCTGATGGGGGCAGTAGGCCTACAGTATGTGGTTGGAAGATCTCCATGTTGTCTGATGGGGGCAGTAGGCCTACAGTATGTGGTTGGAAGATCTCCATGTTGTCTGATGGGGGCAGTAGGCCTACAGTATGTGGTTGGAAGATCTCCATGTTGTCTGATGGGGGCAGTAGGCCTACAGTATGTGGTTGGAAGATCTCCATGTTGTCTGATGGGGGCAGTAGGCCTACAGTATGTGGTTGGAAGATCGCCATGTTGTCTGATGGGGGCAGTAGGCCTACAGTATGTGGTTGGAAGATCTCCATGTTGTCTGATGGGGGCAGTAGGCCTACAGTATGTGGTTGGAAGATCTCCATGTTGTCTGATGGGGGCAGTAGGCCTACAGTATGTGGTTGGAAGATCTCCATGTTGTCTGATGGGGGCAGTAGGCCTACAGTATGTGGTTGGAAGATCTCCATGTTGTCTGATGGGGGCAGTAGGCCTACAGTATGTGGTTGGAAGATCTCCATGTTGTCTGATGGGGGCAGTAGGCCTACAGTATGTGGTTGGAAGATCTCCATGTTGTCTGATGGGGGCAGTAGGCCTACAGTATGTGGTTGAAAGATCTCCATGTTGTCTGATGGGGGCAGTAGGCCTACAGTATGTGGTTGGAAGATCTCCATGTTGTCTGATGGGGGTAGTAGGCCTACAGTATGTGGTTGGAAGATCTCCATGTTGTCTGATGGGGGCAGTAGGCCTACGGTATGTGGTTGGAAGATCTCCATGTTGTCTGATGGGGGCAGTAGGCCTACAGTATGTGGTTGGAAGATCTCCATGTTGTCTGATGGGGGCAGTAGGCCTACAGTATGTGGTTGGAAGATCTCCATGTTGTCTGATGGGGGCAGTAGGCCTACAGTATGTGGTTGAAAGATCTCCATGTTGTCTGATGGGGGCAGTAGGCCTACAGTATGTGGTTGGAAGATATCCATGTTGTCTGATGGGGGCAGTAGGCCTACAGTATGTGGTTGAAAGATCTCCATGTTGTCTGATGGGGGCAGTAGGCCTACAGTATGTGGTTGGAAGATCTCCATGTTGTCTGATGGGGGCAGTAAGCCTACGGTATGTGGTTGGAAGATCTCCATGTTGTCTGATGGGGGCAGTAGGCCTACAGTATGTGGTTGGAAGATCTCCATGTTGTCTGATGGGGGCAGTAGGCCTACGGTATGTGGTTGAAAAGATCTCCATGTTGTCTGATGGGGGCAGTAGGCCTACGGTATGTGGTTGGAAGATCTCCATGTTGTCTGATGGGGGCAGTAGGCCTACGGTATGTGGTTGAAAGATCTCCATGTTGTCTGATGGGGGCAGTAGGCCTACGGTATGTGGTTGGAAGATCTCCATGTTGTCTGATGGGGGCAGTTGAAATGTTACTGATAGTCTGTAGAGCATCTACAGATGGACTATCCAAATAAAGTGTTAACAATTAGTGTGCATTGCACACATTTTTATAAACATAATGCACTCTCAATCACATTTCTTTACCTATTTACTAGTCTGCCAACAGACAATGATATACATTATAAATTCCACATCAGATTATTTAAATTATTTAATTGCAATAAATATGATGAATATGTTCTGTCATTATACAGTCATGTTACTAATCTCCAGTGTGTTAACATGTTCAGTAGAATCAAAATGAGCTCCTATGTGGACGTGGGGCTCAGATAGCAGAAACAGACTGGTTCTCAGGCTAACATGCCACTCCTTGTACAAACACATATTTGGCACATGACATGGTGTACAATGAGTGCAATGTTAGCTAAAAAAAGACTGGTAACCAGGTTAGGGCTCAGAATGTTGGGGCTCAGAATGTTGGGGCTCAGAATGTTGGGGCTCAGAATGTTGGGGCTCAGAATGTTGGTGATCACACATGTTCTTATTGTGGTTCCATGGTGACCAGCAGGGTTTTGGTTCTGGATCGCTAGATGTCACGGTGACTTGTAAAGCCCCAAGAAATGTAACTAACTAACTAAATTTAGACAAGGACAAGATTTTACTGCACTGGGCTAAATCGGGGTCACACAGAGTGTTTCTTGGTAGTCTTAAATCTATTTTGAAACAAAAGTATCCACCTCACACACAAGGTTATGGGTTTAAAAAAATAACACACATGGTCCATGTGAAATATAGAGTTGAAATGTATTACATTTTGAGTTTGCATCCCAATATTACACTTTATACATATCACAGATGACTGAAATATAACAAAACCGTTTGAGATAGAAACATTGGATTTTCAGCAGTTTAAAAAAAAAAAATGTTTATTAATTATGAAAAATATGGATTTACAGTCCAACAATGAGACCACTAAGTAATTTGGCTGCAGGAAAGGGCTACATCTTCCTGAGTTGAATATTAAACCACAAATCTATACCATCATCTTATTTTGCTCTGTGTTACATCATCAACTCTATCATCAGTGTGTCTCGGATTGAGCCTTTTAGGTTCAAAACGTGGGAAAGAAGTGGGCTGCTGTTTTTGTTATGATCAAGTGAATGGAAAATACAACTTTTTAATGAGAGGGGTTTTGCAGGGTGTGTCTCAGGAGGGGTACCGACAGGTGTCATGGAGAATGACAAGCGGATCGGAGGGATTACTGGGATATAACTGGATCTCTCTAATGAGCAGAGACCAGAACCAATACCAGTCAGACAGTAAATCCAAATCCTTTACCTGTCCTCTATAAACCAAATGCAAACGATATGGTCTGATGGTGTCTGTGTGCCTCTATAGTGACACACACACACACACACACACACACACACACACACACACACACACACACACACACGCATATATACACAAACTATGGATATTATGTCTCTCTGTCAAACCATGAGAAATCTCTTCCAATCCTCCCAATGGGCCATACTCCTGTCCTCCCCTTTTCAAAATCCTCCTCCTCTCGTGGAGCTACCCTTACAAAAATGTGCAGTTTCACATGTTAATAACGTTGACGTTGAAATAGCAGTTTTCATTTACATTTACATTTACATTTAAGTCATTTAGCAGACGCTCTTATCCAGAGCGACACATGTTGAGCTGAAATTCCACATGTATTACATTTATAGTTGACAAAATAACACCACCTTTTCACATGTGAGAAGTATAACATGTTTTCTCCTCACATGTGAATTGCAATTGCACGTGAAATTTGCTGTTCCACATGTTAAAAACGTTGACGTGAACATCGGATGTGCAGTTTCACATCTGAAAAACGTTCTCATGTGAAAATCTCACGTTTTCATGTGGAATTGCAAGTTCACATGTGGTGGTGAAATAGTGTTAACAAATGTTTCTGCCAATGTAATTGCAAATTCTGGATTGGTATTTTTTTTAAAGGTAACAGCCTTCCCAAGTATAATAATTCAAGTGTGTTACAAATAATGATTTGTTATTTCTGAGCCATCCATTCAGAGTGTCACTGCTGCAGGCACACACCTTTCTTCTTCATACGTTTGTGAGTGACTGTTGGTAGAAGCAGAAGAGAACAGAGGAGCTAGTGCTCAGTGTGTCTTTATTTATCATTTTTAACATGTTCAAATTAGCGCTGTCAGAGTTAATCAGTTAACTCACGTTAACTTTTTGTATTTTTTGGGCACAATTTTTCTTACGCTTTCCCTCAAAGGGTTGAAAATACACTGAAAACGTCCAAAATGCATAATATGTATAAAAACAACCATGTCAAAACAAGTTGACTTGGAGGTTAAAGAAACTGTGTTGATCACTTTACCAAATTTGGCTAATCTTTACTTTGGACAAAACCTAAACTGCACTATTTTTGTAATACTTTTTGTATAAAGAAATCTTAAATTTCAGCTCAATTTGATCAATTTTAATCACAGCAAATCCTGCGATGGCACTCGATTACGTTTGAATCGTTTGAAAGCCCTAGTTGACATTACAATGTGCAAAAATAAATATTTCACACTTCTCTGTTTTCTAAATTACATTCAAATCAGCATTGAAAAAAGGCACAAGTTTAAGTTTGTTCCACCTGAGTCAAGTCAGAGACCACTATGATGACACATCAGATGTGTTTGATGGATTGGGGATATTATTGCTCAATCTAATTTATGCTGATTTAAAAACCATAGGCCAAATGGACACATACTCAAACTCGTACACTTTTTATACACTTAAATGGGCAATCTGTAGTTGCTAAATCAATTTTTGTTGACTTATAAATTAAATATATATACAGGACCAGTCAAAAGTTTGGACACACCTACTCACTCAAGGGTTTTTCTTTATTTTTTTACTATTTTCTACATTGTAGAGTTATAGTGAAGACATCAAAACTATGAAATAACAAATATGGAATCATGTAGTAACCAAAAAAGTGCTAAACAAATAAAAATTGATTTTATATTTTAGAAATATGTGACCCGTTTCAGGAAGCTATGCGTATGTCGCGGGTCACTACTTCACAGGAGAGCGTTTGAAAGGAAAAATGTTTTATTAACTACTTCACAGGAGAGCGTTTGAAAGGAATTTTTTATTTATTTACTACTTCACAGGAGAGCGTTTGAAAGGAAAAATGTTTTATTTATCAAAACGCGTTTTTTTTTGCAGAAATGCCTTCTCGAACATGTGGACTTGCATGTGCCTTAATACCAAACTTGTATGCCATCTGTATATACGAATACAATTGTGAAATTACAAGCCTAGTGTAATGAGTGCATGCTGGTGGTAGGGAAGTCAGACGCAGGAGAGTTAACTTGGTATAAACGGAGCAGTTTAATAAATGCTAAAAAAAACTCTGAAACCCAATATATACAAAAATAATATAAAAGGGTACAAAACCCGTCGCACACCAGAACATGACTTGCACAAAACATACAACAAACAATCACCGACAAAGATATGAGGGGAAACAGAGGGTTAAATACACAACATGTAATTAATGGGATTGAAACCAGGTGTGATGGAAGACAAGACAAAACCAATGGAAAATGAAAAATGGATCAGCGATGGCTAGAAGCCGACCGCCGAACACTGCCCGAACAAGGAGAGGGACCAACTTCGGCGGAAGTCGTGACACCTAGTTGGTTTAGCCACAGAAAAAGCCAGCAACCTTCTCGCTAGCCATGATTGGATTGGTCTGCCATATAAACTCAGCAAAAAAAGAAACGATCTCTCACTGTCAACTGCGTTTATTTTTCAGCAAAAAGCATAATTAAATTGTTGCCAGCAGCACAGTTACAGTCACCAACTCTCTGGATAACATAAAAACAGCCTAACCAGCTCTGCTAGGGCAAGTAAAATGGTCAGAGTGGGGGTTTCTCTCATTATGTGACTGGAAGTAGCTAGCAAGCTAACCAATGTTAGCCAGTTAGCGTGGGTGCTTGACTGCCGTTGTGAGGTCAGAACGTTAGCTACTCATCGGCCAGAGTGTTGTGTGCGCTCTGAACACACTGAGAGCGAAATGCTCTGAATTTATGAACAGACAATCTGACAGCACAGTTGCAGTCACCAATGCTCTGGATAACATAGCAGCCTAACCACCTCTGCTAAGGCGAGTAATGTTCAGTGAGCTGTTCTCTCATTTGTGTTTGTAAGCAGCTAGCAAGTTAGCTTGGGTGCTTGACTGCAATTTGTTTAATGCATTTAAAAAAAACAATTTAATGAACAAAACAAATACAAAACCGAAATATTCAAACAAGAGTATTTTAACCTAACAGACAGGGGTATTACATATTGACATACATTTTCAATTTGTCAAAAAGTTTTATGTTATGTTTTGCTTTTTAGTTTTTACACTTACTGATCATTTCAAAATAATATTTCAATTCTATGTTATACAATGTGAAGAGGGGTTCTCCACTGACTTCATCATAGTGCTTGATGGTTTTTGCAACTGCACTTGAGGAAACTTTAAAAGTTTTTGAAATTTTCCGTATTGACTGACCTTCATGTCTTAAAGTAATGATGGACTGTCATTTCTCTTTTTTTATTTGAGCTATTCTTGCCATAATATGGACATGGTCTTTTACCAAATAGGGCTATCTTCTGTATACCCCCCTACCTTGTAACAAAACAACTAATTGGGTCAAACGCATTAAGAAAGAAAGAAATTCCACACATTTACTTTTAAGAAGGCACACCTGTTAATTGCAATGCATTCCAGGTGACTACATCATGAAGCTGGTTGAGATAATTCCAAGAGTGTGCAAAGCTGTCATCAAGGCAAAGGGTAGCTATTGAAGAATCTCACATATAAAATATATTTAGATTTTAACACTTTTTTGGTTACTACATGATTCCATATGTTATTTCATAGTTTTGATGTCTTCACTATTATTCTACAATGTAGAAAAAAGGAAAAAATAAAGGAAAACCACTGAATGAGTATGTGTGTCCAAACTATATCCATAGATTCTTGAATAATATAAACTTATAAATGTCTTATGAGCTTAGTTTAACTGTCGCACAAGTTTTTGCCCAACTTTTGTAAACATTGTAAATGTAAACAAACACTGTACAGCCTCATAACATGGTTAAAACAATACTTTTGATAACAAAGTGTCACCAACAAAAAGGTAAACAATAGGCCTATAGCAATTGCAACATATGGTATTCATTTTTCACATGTAAATAGCACTTTTCAGTAGTGCTCAAAGCATGCCATTCGATGAGAGCAGCATTTATTTTTCAACTCGAATTCTTGAGCCCAATCAGTCCTACATGACAATAAAATCATAAACAACCGAGTAGGGCTGGCTAATAAGTCCTTAGTGTCAGGTTAAACAATTTGGCTAATTTATACTTCCATATTTCCAAGTCCTATTCTTCAAGATCTAGGGGTATAACATTTATTGGAATGACTGGAATTCTCATAGACTTTGTTTTTTAATTTAAAGATATCATTTAATCATATTATTATGTGTGGTAGAAAGCGATGGGTTAGAAGAAGACTACATAACCAACCCATAAAGTAAAAGTTTACATCCATATATGGCCAGCTGTGTAAACTTTAACTTATTCTGCAACAGATATCATTCAATTGGTAACATACATTTTTTTCTTATTTTAATCGCTCTTAAGGGGAAAGTAACATATTTACATTTTATTTAACCTGAAAAGTAAGAACCAATTATGATTTTACAATGACGGGCTACCCCGGCCAAACCCTCCCCTAACCCGGACGACGCTGGGTCAATTGTGCACTGCACTGTGGGACTCCCAATCACGGCTGGTTGTGATACAGCCCATGATTGAACCAGGGTCTGTAGTGACGCCTCTAGCACTGATTTGCAGTGCCTAGACTGCTGCGCCACAAGGGATCCCTAAAAAAAATGAACTCTTAAAGTAACAATGTCATCAGATTACGATACTGAGTTTGGGTAATCCAAAAGTTATGTTACTGGTTACAATTTTGGACAGGTAACTAGTAACTCTAACAGATTACATTTAGAAAGTTAACTACCCAACCCTGATAATATCACATGTGAAATGTTGGGAAACTACGTGTCTGAGTCGTGAAAATTAATTTGAAACTTCACACACACATGTCCAAAAACCAGGTGACTGACTCGTGCCTGTTTTCCCGACTTGAAATTTACTGCATGTGATTATTATATTTATTTTTTTACATGTGAAATTATTTACATGTAATTTGTTTGAAAACCATGTGTTCTTTTTCACGTGTGATTTTTTCATGTGTTTTTTTGTAAGAGTAGGTGCAGCCTGCAAACTACTACAGGCAGCTTTATTTGTCCTCATAATTTTTGCTTGGTGAGGCTGACAACTGTGATGTTCTTTAATACAGTGGCTGTGGGAGAAAACGCTGACTTGGTCACTTGTCTCGTGAATTCTACCCTTGCATCCCAAATGCCACCCTATTCCCTATTTAGTGTACTACTTTTGACCAGAGACTTATGGGTCCTGATCAAAAGTAGTGCACTATATAGGGAATAGGGTGCCATTTGGAATTCATCCCTGGTGCTAATGCTGCTACTGCTGCTGTTGCCGGGCGGAATCTGCTGACACCAAGGCCCTGTCTCATTCTAGAATCTCAACAAAGAACTCATAATAAATGAAATGCCAACAACTTCTCCTCTCGTCTAGTTTCTATTTTGCTGCCCTAATATTTCTTATCCCTCTTTAATATATTTTATTGATCAATCTGACCTGTTACTTACAGTACAACCTCTGGGGGGTTGGTGTGATATTTAGGGATGCCTATGTTGACAGTTTGCTTTGCTCCTATTCCTTACTGGTGCTACACAGCGTATGCTTACAATCTATAAAAAACACCAATAAAGATTGATGTGTTTGTTCAAAGGATTGCTTTTGATTGATGTTAATTTCCAGTGTTTGAATAATGTTTATCATATGAAATTAGGTTGAAACTGATATATTCACTAATACTCACTGTGTATAATCTATTGCCTGATGTTCATTGGCCCTCCTCTCCAGGACAACATGCAGGTGTATCATCAAGAGAACGCAATCAGACTGCAGTCATCAGCAGCTCTTCAGAAGGCACTGAACCCAATGTACTGTCTCTTTTGTTTCCTCATCCCTCTGGTGACCCAAAGACAAACTGGTCACGGCAAGTCCAGCCTACACTCTACCATATACCATAGGTACTTACCATATACCATAGGTACTGTCCAAGCATACTGGCCAAGTAATATGATATGGATTGGACATTTACACCAAACTAAGGTGGTATCTAGAGCCACGTGTATATAGAGCCACATATACACCACAGGAGGTTGGTGACACCTTAATTGGGGAGGATGGGCTCGTGGTAATGGTTGGAGTGGAGTAGGTGGAATGGTATCAATTACATCAAACACATGGTTGGATGCCATTCCAT
The DNA here is from genome assembly GCF_034236695.1 of Oncorhynchus nerka. Classification (NCBI taxonomy): domain Eukaryota; kingdom Metazoa; phylum Chordata; class Actinopteri; order Salmoniformes; family Salmonidae; genus Oncorhynchus; species Oncorhynchus nerka. The sequence goes on from NC_088417.1 coordinate 92,964,394, forward strand.
TGTTTTCCGTTCCAACCACTATTATGAGCCGTCCTGCCCTCAGCAGCCTCCACTGATATACAATATAGTGTATAACTCTAGTTGTGTCACGCTATGAATATGATGATTTAAGATGGAAATCAAAAGTGTTAGCCCAGAGTAAATCCCAGTACTGGAGCTCTGCGTTACTTATAGCAGCTGAAGGTTGCAATAATAAAAAGGGAAATATGACATTTTCCAAGGCTTGGTCCGCGGTGGTTTGTGTCTGTGTGAAGGAGCTGGTATCTAGGACACACTGCCAGCCTTCTCCTAAATACATGTGTCTGTATCTCCAGACTCCTATCTACTGCAGCGGTTTCATTTTGGTCAGGGTGGTGGTGCATTCCATTTCTATGCCAAGGGAGCCCTATAAGCTCTGATTTGTTCTATTCTAGTGGTCTTCCTTATTAAACTAACAGCAGGGGAAAGCTGTTAGAATAATGTATCTATATAATGGTGCCGGAGGGGATGGCTGCCGTTTTACGGGCTCCTAACCAATTGTGATATTTTTATTTATTTTTTCCACATTGTTTGTAACTCATTTTGTACATGATGTTGCTACTACTGTCTCTTTTGACCGAAAAGAGCTTCTGGATATCAGAACAGCAATGACTTTCCTCGAACTGGGCGAAGATTGTTTCTTTAATGAGTCCGACGCGAAGGATATACTGCTTTGTCAAGACAAGGCCCAAATCCCCATCATCAGCATGAAGAAAAGAGGAGGGAAAGGGGGAGGTGCCCTGTAAGAATTTGCCGACGTATTATTGGCCAACATGCAATCATTGGATAATAAACTGGACAATCTACGATTAGGATTATCCTACCAAAAACTTTAAAACTGTCATATCTTATGTTTCACCGAGACGTGGCTGAACGACGACACGGATAATATAGAGCTAGTTTGCTTCTCCGTGCATCGGCAGGACAGAGCAGCTACGTCTGGTAAGACGATGGGCGGGGGTGTGTGTCTATTTGTCAATAACTGCTGGTGCGCGATGTCTAATATTAAAGAAGTCTCGAGGTATTGCTCGTCTAAGGTAGAATACCTCATGATAAGCTGTAGACCACACAATATTCCAAGAGAGTTCTCATCTATATTATTCATAGCCATCTATTTACCACCACAAACCAATGCTGGCACTAAGACCGCACTCAACTAGCTGTATAAGGCCATAAGCAAACAAGAAAATGCTTATCCAGAAGTGGCGTTCCTAGTGGCCAGGAACTTTAATACAGGAAAACTTCAATCCGTTTTGCCTCATTTCAACCAGCATGTCACATGTGCAACCAGAGGTAAAAAAACAACTCTAGACCACCTTTACTCCACACACAGAGACACATACAAAGCTCTCCCTCGCCCTCCATTTGGCAAATCTGACCATAATTCTATCCTTCTGATTCCTGCTTACAAGCAAAAACTAAAGCAGGAAGTACCAGTGACTCATTCAATACGGATGTGGTCAGATGATGCGGATGCTACGCTACAGGACTGTTTTGCTAGCACAGACTGGAATATGTTCCGGGAATCATCCAATGGCATTGAGAAGTACACCACCTCATTCACCATCTGCATCAATAAGTGCATCGACAACGTCATCCCCACAGTGACCATACGTATATTTCCCTAACCAGAAGCCATGGATTACAGGGAACATCCACACCGAGCTAAAGGCTAGAGCTGCCGCTTTCAAGGAGCGGGACAATAATTTGGATGCTTATAAGAAATCCCGCTATGCCCTCAGACGAACCATCAAACAAGCAAAGCGTCAATACAGGTGTAAGATTAAATGCTACGGCACGGTCTCTGACACTCGTTGAATGTGGCAGGGCTTGAAAAATATTACGGACTACAAAGGGAAACGCAGCCGTTAGTTGCCCAGTCTCGCGAGCCTACCAGACAAGCTAAATGCCTTTTATTCTCGCTTCGAGGCAAGCAACACTGAAGCATGCATGAGAGCACCAGCTGTTCTGGATGACTGTGGGATCACGCTCTCCATAGCCGATGTGAGAAAGACCTTTACACAGGTCAACATTTACAAAGTTGCGGGGCCAGACGGATTACCAGGAAGTGTACTCAAAGCATGGGCAGACCAACTGGCAAGTGTCTTCATTGACATTTCCCTGACCGAGTCTGTAATACCTACATGTTTAAAACAGACCACCATATTCCATGTGCCCAAGAAAGTGAAGGTAACCTGCCTAAATGATTACCGCCTCATAGCACTCACGTCGGTAGCCATGAATTGCTTTGAAAGGCTGGTCATGGCTCACATCAACACCATCATGCCAGAAACCCTAGACCCACTCCAATTCACATACCTCCCCAACAGATCCACAGATGACGCAATCTCAATCGCAATCCACACCGCCCTTTCCCACCTGGACTAAAGGAACACCTATGTGAGCACACTGTTCATTGACTACAGCTCAGCGTTCAACACAAAATTGCCCACAAAGCTCATCACTAAGCTAAGGACCCTGTGACTAAACACCTCCCTCTCCAACTGGGTCCTGGACTTCTTGATCGGCCGCCCCAGGTGGTAAGGGTAGGCTACAACACATCTGCCACGCTGATCGTCAAGACTGGGGGCCCTCAAGGGTGGGTGCTTAGTCCCCTCTGGTACTCCCTGTTCAACCACGACTGGCCAAGCAGGACTCCAACACCATCATTAAGTTTGCTGACGACACAACAGCCTGATCACCGACAACGATGAGACATCCTATAGGGAGGAGGTCAGACACCTGACAGTGTTGTGCCAGGACAACAACCTCTCCCTCAATGTGAGCAAGACGAAGGAGCTGATCATGGACTATAAGAAAAGGAGGGCCGAACAGAACCCCATTAACATCAATGGGATGAAGTGGAGTGGGTCGAGAGTTTCAAGTTCATTGGTGTCCACATCACTAATGAACTATCATGGTCCAAACACACCAAGACAGTTATGAAGAGGGCACGCCAACACCCTTTCCCCCTCAGGAGACTGAAAAGATTTGGCAGGGGTCCCCAGATCCTCAAAAAGTTCTACAGCTGCACCATTGAGAGCATCCTGACCAGTTGCATCGCCGCCTGGTATGGCAACTGCTCGGGCATCTGACCATAAGGCGTTACAGAGGGTAGTGCATATGGCACAGTACATCACTGGGGCCAAGCTTCCTGACATCCAGGACCTATATACTAGGCGGTGTCAGAGGATGGCCCAAAAAAAAGTCAAAGACCCAAGTCATAGACTGTTTTCTCTTCTACCGCACAGCAAGTGATACTGAAGTGCCGAGTCTAGGACCAAAAGGCTCCTTAACAGCTTCTACCCCCAAGCCATAAGATGCTGAACAATTAACCAAATAGCCATCCGGACTATTACCTCGACTAACCTGCACCCCCCAACATTGACTCGGTACCGGTACCCCATGTATATAGCCTCGTTATTATTATATAATTTTCTTGTGTTACTTTTTGATAAAAAATAATTGTATTTTATAATTATTATATACAGTACACTGCTCAAAAAAATAAAGGGAACACTTAAACAACACAATGTAACTCCAAGTCAATCACACTTCTGTAAAATCAAACTGTCCACTTAGGAAGCAACACTGATTGACAATAAATTTCACATGCTGTTGTGCAAATGGAATAGACAGCAGATGGAAATTATAGGCAATCAGCAAGACACCCCCAAAAAAGGAGTGGTTCTGCAGGTGGTGACCACAGACCACTTCTCAGTTCCTATGCTTCCTGGCTGATGTTTTGGTCACTTTGAATGCTGGCGGTGCTTTCACTCTAGTGGTAGCATGAGACAGAGTCTACAACCCACACAAGTGGCTCAGGTAGTGCAGATCATCCAGGATGGCACATCAATGCGAGCTGTGGCAAGAAGGTTTGCTGTGTCTGTCAGCGTAGTGTCCAGAGTATGGAGGCGCTACTAGGAGACAGGCCAGTACATCAGGAGACGTGGAGGAGGCCGTAGGAGGGCAACAACCCAGCAGCAGTACCGCTACCTCCGCATTTGTGCAAGGAGGAGCAGGAGGAGCACTGCCAGAGCCCTGTAAAATGACCTCCAGCAGGCCACAAATGTGCATGTGTCTGCTCAAACAGTCAGAAACAGACTCCATGAGGGTGGTATGAGATCCCGACATTTGCCAGAGAACACCAAGATTGGCAAATTCGCCACTGGCGCCCTGTGCTCTTCACAGATGAAAGCAGGTTCACACTGAGCACATGTGACAGACGTGACAGAGTCTGGAGACAGCGTGGAGAACGTTCTGCTGCCTGCAACATCCTCCAGCATGACCGGTTTGGCGATGGGTCAGTCATGGTGTGGGGTGGCATTTCTTTGGGGGGCCGCACAGCCCTCCATGTGCTCGCCAGAGGTAGCCTGACTGCCATTAGGTACCGAGATGAGATCCTCAGACCTCTTGTTAGACCATATGCTGGTGCGGTTGGCCCTGGGTTCCTCCTAATGCAAGACAATGCTAGACCGCATGTGGCTGGAGTGTGTCAGCAGTTCCTGCAAGAGGAAGGCATTGATGCTATGGACTGGCCCGCCCGTTCCCCAGACCTGAATCCAATTGAGCACATCTGGGACATCATGTCTCGCTCCATCCACCAACGCCACGTTGCACCACAGACTGTCCAGGACCTGTCGGATGCTTTAGTCCAGGTCTGGGAGGAGATCCCTCATGAGACCATCCGCCACCTCATCAGGAGCATGCCCAGGCATTGTAGGGAGGTCATACAGGCACGTGGAGGCCACACACACTACTGAGCCTAATTTTGACTTGTTTTAAGGACATTACATCAAAGTTGGATCAGCCTGTAGTGTGGTTTTCCACTTTAATTTTGAGTGTGACTCCAAATCCAGACCAAATCCAAATTTGATTTCCATTGATAATTTTTGTGTGATTTTGTTGTCAGCACATTCAACTATGTAAAGAAAAAAGTATTTAATAGGAATATTTCATTCATTCAGATCTAGGATGTGTTATTTTAGTGTTCCCTTTATTTTTTTGAGCAGTGTATATCTTCTTCACTTTAATAGATTTAGTAAATATTTTCATAACTCTATTGCTTGAACTGCATTGTTGGTTAAGGGCTTGTAAGTAAGCATTTCACGGTAAGGTCTACACCTGTTATATTCGGCGCATGTGACAAATAACATTTGATTTGAAGCCGGAATCCTTCCAACCTGCTCAAAAAGGAACATCAATTACTGTAAATTATACTGTAGGAAGTATTATTCAGCATATTCATATGGTCATTTTTTTAAATAACATAAACCACTAATGATTCATGTTCATCTTTAGCCGGCAGGTTTGGAATAGGGAACAACAGGAGGGAAATATTCCACATTTGTAACTACCCCATAGGTGTTTATCACATGTCTGTGTAGCCTGTTTTATTCCCACTATACTCTGTCTTACTTGAAGCTCTTTTTTAAAAGGCCCTGACAGCAAAATGGATTAAATGGGGTTTGCAGACGGAATACATATCAAATCTGCGGCGTGCATTTGTGGCTCCATTCATTTGCAAGGCTTATGACATGCGCTGAAGCTTTGGATCAATCACACCTTTCCCCTCTCTTCTCCTCTGCCTCATGGATGGAGGGAGGGAGGGAGAGAGCGAGAGGGGAAGAGAGAGAGAAAGAAAGAGAGAGGGTGGGAGAGGGAGAAGGAGAGAGAAATATATATATAGAGAGAGAGAGGGTGGGAGTGGGAGGGAGAGAGAGAGGCGGATGGAGAGAGAAAGCTCTTGATCACCTGCTTTGTCTGAAGTGAGTCACCTTGCAAATATATGAATAGCAAATGTTCTAGAATGTAATCTGGTGGCTGACTGCTACTCCCTCCTATTTGCATACCTGCCAGCCCCTGTTGTTACCTACCGCATCTCAAGCCCCAGACCCCAGAATACGCAATGACATGCATATATTTCTCTCGTCTCCTCTCCTCTCCCCTCAGCCCTTCTCCTCTCAGACAGACGTCAGGGGAGAGATGTGTTTTTTCGGGCAGGATGCATGACAGGAGAGCAGGTGGAACGAAGAGCAAATTACACATCTCTCACTGTCCTGCCAGAGGCCCCCTCTCCTCGCCTCTCCTCGCTTCTCCGCTTGCTCTCCTCTCCCGCTCTCCCGCTCCTCCTCTCCTTTCCTCTCCTCTTGCTGTCCGCACTTCCTCCTCTTCTCTCCTTCCCTGCTCCCTGCTCCTCTCACGGACCCCCCTGGCACATTGATATTCAAATCTACACAGCATTCCATCCTGAGCCACCACACAAAGGGCTCTTCTGGCTGCTGCATACCTACGGAGGGGCAGGCAGGGTTAAATAATCCTCCTCTCTCTGATTCCTACCCTTCACAAAGCTCCCTACAGAGGTGGTACAGGGGAGGGACAGGGGAGGGCTCAGTCTGATCTGACAAGGAAAGCGTATCCTTTGAACTGGAATAAGTCCTCTGGTAATCTGGCATGTTGTTTTGCTGTCTGTCACCACCAGATTTGACGAACAACAAGTTTTTTTTTTTTTACCATTATTGCGTTTATTGATTTTTAATCATATACTCTCCCCAAGGTAAAAGAACTTTGTGGTGACAGAGTGTCACTGGAATGTTCTGGGATGTTCTGGAATGTTCTGTAGTTTTAGAACATACTGTCTTCACTGTCCTTTTCTATTGAGCTTCCCTTCTTGGCCAGGTCTACCTTGAGGAAGAGGTAAACCTCCTGGTTTAATAAGTGTTAAATACAACAAAAACACACAGTAAAATAAAGTTATTACTGTCATATTATTCATGGTCTGATTGTCTGGTAATGATTAGACCACATTCAAATGTGGCAATACGTTATAATGGTGTTTTACATGTTTCCTAAGGGCACTGCAACCCCATCAGCATCTTGTTAAAGCCTGTTATATTGCTCCTGGTAATGAGTGTAGGTTAATGAATGATTAATCCAAAGAAACAAGAGAGTTGAGAGACCATACAACAACAAACACAACTATGAAATTAGAACAAAACACACCAACCCCACTCACCTCTTGACTGTGAAACATGCTTGGTGGTGGTGCGAGGGGAGGGGGGGTAAGAAAGAGAGAGAGAGAGAGAGAGAGAGAGAGAGAGAGAGAGAGAGAGAGAGAGATATAGAGAGAGAGAGAGAGAGAGAGAATATAGAGAGAGAGAGAGAGAGAGAGAGAGAGAGAGAGAGAGAGATAGAGAAAGTTCACATCGTTACAACACTGTACATAGCCAATAATATAACATTTGAAATGTCTATATGCTTTGAAAACTTTTGTGAGTGTAATGTTTACTGATTGTTTATTTCCCTTGTTTATTTCCATTTTGTTTATTGTCTATTCCATTTGCTTTGGCAATGTAAACACATGTTTCCCATGCCAATAAAGCCCTGTGAATATAATTGAATTGAGAGTGAAAGACAGCGAGAGAGAGAAAAAGACAGAGAAAGACAGAGAAAGACAGAGAAAGACAGAGAAAGAGGGAGAAGAAGAAGAAGAAGAAGAAGAAGAAGAAGAAGAAAAGAAGAAGAAGAAGAATGAGAGAGGAGAATGGCCATGTTGTTGTTGACAGGGTCCCCCTGGAGCAGACCAATGGAGCAAATGTCTCACTCACACCGTCTATCACACGAGGCCACGAGCTATCATTATTTTTGTCTTCCTTCTCTGAAGAATTTGCCCTGGTCCTGGAATCTGCTGCCAGGGAGGAGCTAGCTGTGTTTAATGTGCTCTCTCTCAGCCATGGTTCTGCATCTCAAATTGCACCCTATTCATGGGCCTTGGTAAAAGATAGTTCAGTATATAGGCCATGGGTCCTGGTCAAAAGTAGCGCACTATTATAGGGAATAGGGTGCCATTTGGGATGCAACCAAGGTCCTCTCGGCAGAAGCCTCTTACAAACCCATTTAAGCAGGGTCTATGGATTTCATGGCTCCCAAGGCACTTTCTCCTATTTCAATAAGGTAAAGTCCAAGGCTTTTTCCATCCGTCAATAGAGCAGGGGAAGCAGTGGATGCAGCTGTTTTTAATCCTCAGAGCGCATGGCGCAGGTGGTGTCCACTGTCCTATATGGTCCGTTGGTTGTTCACTGATTGGTGGTCTTTGCTCATCTTCTCTCATCTTCATCTTTCTCCCTGAAGGATCACGTTTATCCTACCACACAGATCTAAGACCGCTGATCTAAGACCGCTGAAGTCGGCTCCTCTCCTTGTTTGGGCGGCGTTCGCAGGTCGACGTCACTGGCTTTCTAGTCATCGCCGCTCCATTTTTCATGTATCCATTTGTTTTGTCTTGTTCCCTGTACGCCTGGTTTTCATTCCCCAATCAATCTACATGTATTTATTCCTCTGTTCCCCATCATGTCTTTGTGTGAGATTGTTTGTGTTCGTGTGTTGTTGTGTTGACGCACCAGACTGGCTTGTTTTTTCCGTGTTATTTTCACAAATATGTTTATTGTTAAACATAATTATTGTGGCTGTTTTGCACTTTTGCACTTTTGCCTAAATAAAGTGTGCGCCTGTTCACAAATCTCTGCTCTCTTGCACCTGACTTCGCTACCAGTATGCACACATATGACAACCAGGCTAGTTTATCCTACTGCACAGATCTGGGACCAGGCTAGTTTATCTTCTCATGGGCAGGTGGGACGGTAGCGTCCCACCTGGCCTTCATCCGGTGAAATTGCAGAGAGACAAATTCAAACTACAGACTTATAAATATTTCACTTTCATAAAATCATAAGTGTAATACATCAAAATAAAGCTTACCTTCTTGTTAATCCAGCCGCTGTGTAAGATTTCAAAAAAGCTTTACGGCAAAAGCACACCATGCGATTTTCTGAGGACAGCGCCCCGCATACAAAAGCATGAAAAACATAGTTCAACCAGGCAGGTGCGCCATGAAAGTCAGAAATACCGATATAATAAATGCCTTACCTTTGATGATCTTCTTCTGTTGGCACTCTAAAAGGTCCCAGGTACATCACAAATGGTCCTTTTGTTCGATAATGTCCTTCTTTATACCCATAAAAACTCAGTTTAGCTGGTGCGCTTCAGTCAATAATTCACCCAGTTTCCCTCCATCAAAATGCATACAAAATGAATCCCAAACGTTACTTATAAACTTTTCCAAACAAGTCAAACAAAGTTTGTAATCAAACCCTAGGTACCCTAATACATAAATCAACAATACAATTTAAGACGGAGAATCTTTACATTTAAGTCATTTAGCATTTAAGTAATTTAGCAGACGCTCTTATCCAGAGCGACTTACAAATTGGTGCATTCACCTTATTTACATTTACATTACATTTAAGTCATTTAGCAGACGCTCTTATCCAGAGCGACTTACAAATTGGTGCTTTCACCTTATGACATCCAGTGGAACAGCCACTTTACAATAGTGCATCTAGGTCTTTTAAGGGGGGAGGGGGGGGGGTGAGAAGGATTACTTTATCCTATCCTAGGTATTCCTTAAAGAGGTGGGGTTTCAGGTGTCTCCGGAAGGTGGTGATTGACTCCGCTGTCCTGGCGTCGTGAGGGAGTTTGTTCCACCATTGGGGGGCCAGAGCAGCGAACAGTTTTGACTGGGCTGAGCGGGAACTGTACTTCCTCAGTGGTAGGGAGGCGAGCAGGCCAGAGGTGGATGAACGCAGTGCCCATGATTGGGTGTAGGGCCTGATCAGAGCCTGGAGGTACTGAGGTGCCGTTCCCCTCACAGCTCCGTAGGCAAGCACCATGGTCTTGTAGCGGATGCGAGCTTCAACTGGAAGCCAGTGGAGAGAGCGGAGGAGCGGGGTGACGTGAGAGAACTTGGGAAGGTTGAACACCAGACGGGCTGCGGCGTTCTGGATGAGTTGTAGGGGTTTAATGGCACAGGCAGGGAGCCCAGCCAACAGCGAGTTGCAGTAATCCAGACGGGAGATGACAAGTGCCTGGATTAGGACCTGCGCCGCTTCCTGTGTGAGGCAGGGTCGTACTCTGCGGATGTTGTAGAGCATGAACCTACAGGAACGGGCCACCGCCTTGATGTTATTTGAGAACGACAGGGTGTTGTCCAGGATCACGCCAAGGTTCTTAGCGCTCTGGGACGAGGACACAATGGAGTTGTCAACCGTGATGGCGAGATCATGGAACGGGCAGTCCTTCCCGGGAGGAAGAGCAGCTCCGTCTTGCCGAGGTTCAGCTTGAGGTGATGATCCGTCATCCACACTGATATGTCTGCCAGACATGCAGAGATGCGATTCGCCACCTGGTCGTCAGAAGGGGGAAAGGAGAAGATTAATTGTGTGTCGTCTGCATAGCAATGATAGGAGAGACCATGTGAGGTTATGACAGAGCCAAGTGACTTGGTGTATAGCGAGAATAGGAGAGGGCCTAGAACAGAGCCCTGGGGGACACCAGTGGTGAGAGCACGTGGTGAGGAGACGGATTCTCGCCACGCCACCTGGTAGGAGCGACCTGTCAGGTAGGACGCAATCCAAGCGTGGGCCGCGCCGGGAGATGCCCAACTCGGAGAGGGTGGAGAGGAGGATCTGATGGTTCACAGTATCGAAGGCAGCCGATAGGTCTAGAAGGATGAGAGCAGAGGAGAGAGAGTTAGCTTTAGCAGTGCGGAGCGCCTCCGTGATACAGAGAAGAGCAGTCTCAGTTGAATGACTAGTCTTGAAACCTGACTGATTTGGATCAAGAAGGTCATTCTGAGAGAGATAGCGGGAGAGCTGGCCAAGGACGGCACGTTCAAGAGTTTTGGAGAGAAAAGAAAGAAGGGATACTGGTCTGTAGTTGTTGACATCGGAGGGATCGAGTGTAGGTTTTTTCAGAAGGGGTGCAACTCTCGCTCTCTTGAAGACGGGAGGGACGTAGCCAGCGGTCAGGGATGAGTTGATGAGCGAGGTGAGGTAAGGGAGAAGGTCACCGGAGATGGTCTGGAGAAGAGAGGAGGGGATAGGGTCAAGCGGGCAGGTTGTTGGGCGGCCGGCCGTCACAAGACGCGAGATGTCATCTGGAGAGAGAGGGGAGAAAGAGGGTAGAGCACAGGGTAGGGCAGTGTGAGCAGAACCAGCGGTGTCGTTTGACTTAGCAAACGAGGATCGGATGTCGTCGACCTTCTTTTCAAAATGGTTGACGAAGTCATCTGCAGAGAGGGAGGAGGGGGAGGGGAGGAGGATTCAAGAGGGAGGAGAAGGTGGCAAAGAGCTTCCTAGGGTTAGAGGCAGATGCTTGGAATTTAGAGTGGTAGAAAGTGGCTTTAGCAGCAGAGACAGAGGAGGAAAATGTAGAGAGGAGGGAGTGAAAGGATGCCAGGTCCGCAGGGAGGCGAGTTTTCCTCCATTTCCGCTCGGCTGCCCGGAGCCCTGTTCTGTGAGCTCGCAATGAGTCGTCGAGCCACGGAGCGGGGGGAGGACCGAGCCGGCCTGGAGGATAGGGGACATAGAGAGTCAAAGGATGCAGAAAGGGAGGAGAGGAGGGTTGAGGAGGCAGAATCAGGAGATAGGTTGGAGAAGGTTTGAGCAGAGGGAAGAGATGATAGGATGGAAGAGGAGAGAGTAGCGGGGGAGAGAGAGCGAAGGTTGGGACGGCGCGATACCATCCGAGTAGGGGCAGTGTGGGAAGTGTTGGATGAGAGCGAGAGGGAAAAGGATACAAGGTAGTGGTCGGAGACTTGGAGGGGAGTTGCAATGAGGTTAGTGGAGGAACAGCATCTAGTAAAGATGAGGTCAAGCGTATTGCCTGCCTTGTGAGTAGGGGGAAGGTGAGAGGGTGAGGTCAAAAGAGGAGAGGAGTGGAAAGAAGGAGGCAGAGAGGAATGAGTCAAAGGTAGACGTGGGGAGGTTAAAGTCGCCCAGAACTGTGAGAGGTGAGCCGTCCTCAGGAAAGGAGCTTATCAAGGCATCAAGCTCATTGATGAACTCTCCGAGGGAACCTGGAGGGCGATAAATGATAAGGATGTTAAGCTTGAAAGGGCTGGTAACTGTGACAGCATGGAATTCAAAGGAGGCGATAGACAGATGGGTAAGGGGAGAAAGAGAGAATGACCACTTGGGAGAGATGAGGATCCCGGTGCCACCACCCCGCTGACCAGAAGCTCTCGGGGTGTGCGAGAGCACGTGGGCGGACGAAGAGAGAGCAGTAGGAGTAGCGGTGTTGTCTGTGGTGATCCATGTTTCCGTCAGAGCCAAGAAGTCGAGGACTGGAGGGAGGCATAGGCTGAGATGAACTCTGCCTTGTTGGCCGCAGATCGGCAGTTCCAGAGGCTACCGGAGACCTGGAACTCCACGTGGAGTCGTGCGCGCTGGTACCACCAGATTATGGTGGCCACCATAATCTGGTGGTACCAGCGCGCACGACCCACGTGGAGTTCCAGGTCTCCGGTAGCCTCTGGAACTGCCGATCTGCGGCCAACAAGGCAGAGTTCATCTCAGCCTATGCGGCCATGCGGTGTGGAGCGTTTGTATGGTCTGTGCAGAGAGGAGAGAACAGGGATAGACAGACACATAGTTGACAGGCTAGAGAAGAGGCTACGCTAATGCAGAGGAGATTGGAATGACAAGTGGACTACACGTCTCGAATGTTCAGAAAGTTAAGCTTACGTAGCAAGAATCTAATTGACTAAAATGATTAAAATGATACAGTACTGCTGAGGTAGGCTAGCTGCGTTGTTGACACTACCCTAATCAAGTCGTTCCGTTGAGTGTGAAGTTTCTACAATGCTGCTTTTCGGGGGCTAGCTGGCTAGCTAGCAGTGTTGGTTACGTTACGTTGCGTTAGGAGAACGACAATAGCTGGCTAGCTAACCTAGAAAATCGCTCTAGACTACACAATTATCTTTGAAACAAAGACGGCTATGTAGCTAGCTATGTAGCTAGCTACGATCAAACAAATCACACCGTTGGGACTGTAATGAAATGAAATGAAAATGTGATACTACCTGTGGAGCGAAGCGGAATGCGACCGGAATGCGAAAGTTCTATTCAGTAGACGTTGGCTGGCTATTGGCTAGCTAGGAGTGTCTCCTACGTTAAGGACGACAAAATAGCTAGCTAGCTAACCTCGGTAAATTAAGATAATCACTCTAAGACTACACACTCTAACTACACAATTATCTTGGATACGAAGACAGCAAAGACAACTATGTAGCTAGCTAATACTACACTAATCAAGTCGTTCAGTTGAGTGTGATAGTTACTACAGTGCTACGGTAGCCGGTGAACGTATGCTAGCTGGCTAGCTGCTAGGCAGATAGGAGGACGACGAAATACGATAATAACGCAATTATCACTCTAAGACTCCACACTCTAAACTACACAATTATCTTGGATACGAAGACAGCAAATACAACTATGTAGCTAGCTAACACTACACTAATCAAGTCGTTCAGTTGAGTGTGATAGTTACTACAGTGCTACGGTAGACGGTGAACGTGTTGGGCAGATAGGAGATGACGAAATACGATAATTACGCAATTATCTTTGATACAACGACGACTATGTAGCTAGCTAAGAAGAAATTGCAAAGATTAGACAAATCAGACCGTTGTACTATAATGAAATGTAATGAAATGTAATGAAAAAGTTATACAACCTGCAGACCGAAGCGCGGATGCGACCGGCTCGCTCCAACCCGGAAGTAGGAGCCGGTGGAGCAGCCACTTTACAATAGTGCATCTAAATCTTTTAAGGGGGGGGGGGGTGAGAAGGATTACTTTATCCTATCCTAGGTATTCCTTAAAGAGGTGGGGTTTCAGGTGTCTCCGGAAGGTGGTGATTGACTCCGCTGTCCTGGCGTCGTGAGGGAGTTTGTTCCACCATTGGGGGGCCAGAGCAGCGAACAGTTTTGACTGGGCTGAGCGGGAACTGTACTTCCTCAGTGGTAGGGAGGCGAGCAGGCCAGAGGTGGATGAACGCAGTGCCCTTGTTTGGGTGTAGGGCCTGATCAGAGCCTGGAGGTACTGAGGTGCCGTTCCCCTCACAGCTCCGTAGGCAAGCACCATGGTCTTGTAGCGGATGCGAGCTTCAACTGGAAGCCAGTGGAGAGAGCGGAGGAGCGGGGTGACGTGAGAGAACTTGGGAAGGTTGAACACCAGACGGGCTGCGGCGTTCTGGATGAGTTGTAGGGGTTTAATGGCACAGGCAGGGAGCCCAGCCAACAGCGAGTTGCAGTAATCCAGACGGGAGATGACAAGTGCCTGGATTAGGACCTGCGCCGCTTCCTGTGTGAGGCAGGGTCGTACTCTGCGGATGTTGTAGAGCATGAACCTACAGGAACGGGCCACCGCCTTGATGTTAGTTGAGAACGACAGGGTGTTGTCCAGGATCACGCCATGGTTCTTAGCGCTCTGGGAGGAGGACACAGTGGAGTTGTCAACCGTGATGGCGAGATCATGGAACGGGCAGTCCTTCCCCGGGAGGAAGAGCAGCTCCGTCTTGCCGAGGTTCAGCTTGAGGTGGTGATCCGTCATCCACACTGATATGTCTGCCAGACATGCAGAGATGCGATTCGCCAACTGGTCATCAGAAGGGGGAAAGGAGAATATTAATTGTGTGTCGTTTGCATAGCAATGATAGGAGAGACCATGTGAGGTTATGACAGAGCCAAGTGACTTGGTGTATAGCGAGAATAGGAGAGGGCCTAGAACAGAGCCCTGGGGGACACCAGTGGTGAGAGCACGTGGTGAGGAGACGGATTCTCGCCACGCCACCTGGTAGGAGCGACCTGTCAGGTAGGACGCAATCCAAGCGTGGGCCGCGCCGGAGATGCCCAACTCGGAGAGGGTGGAGAGGAGGATCTGATGGTTCACAGTATCGAAGGCAGCCGATAGGTCTAGAAGGATGAGAGCAGAGGAGAGAGAGTTAGCTTTAGCAGTGCGGAGCGCCTCCGTGATACAGAGAAGAGCAGTCTCAGTTGAATGACTAGTCTTGAAACCTGACTGATTTGGATCAAGAAGGTCATTCTGAGAGAGATAGCGGGAGAGCTGGCCAAGGACGGCACGTTCAAGGGTTTTGGAGAGAAAAGAAAGAAGGGATACTGGTCTGTAGTTGTTGACATCGGAGGGATCGAGTGTAGGTTTTTTCAGAAGGGGTGCAACTCTCGCTCTCTTGAAGACGGAAGGGACGTAGCCAGCGGTCAGGGATGAGTTGATGAGCGAGGTGAGGTAAGGGAGAAGGTCTCCGGAAATGGTCTGGAGAAGAGAGGAGGGGATAGGGTCAAGCGGGCAGGTTGTTGGGCGGCCGGCCGTCACAAGACGCGAGATTTCATCTGGAGAGAGAGGGAGAAAGAGGTCAGAGCACAGGGTAGGGCAGTGTGAGCAGAACCAGCGGTGTCGTTTGACTTAGCAAACGAGGATCGGATGTCGTCGACCTTCTTTTCAAAATGGTTGACGAAGTCATCTGCAGAGAGGGAGGAGGGGGAGGGGAGGGGGATTCAGGAGGGAGGAGAAGGTGGCAAAGAGCTTCCTAGGGTTAGAGGCAGATGCTTGGAATTTAGAGTGGTAGAAAGTGGCTTTAGCAGCAGCGACAGAAGAGGAAAATGTAGAGAGGAGGGAGTGAAAGGATGCCAGGTCCGCAGGGAGGCGAGTTTTCCTCCATTTCCGCTCGGCTGCCCGGAGCCCTGTTCTGTGAGCTCGCAATGAGTCGTCGAGCCACGGAGCGGGAGGGGAGGACCGAGCCGGCCTGGAGGATAGGGGACATAGAGAGTCAAAGGATGCAGAAAGGGAGGAGAGGAGGGTTGAGGAGGCAGAATCAGGAGATAGGTTGGAGAAGGTTTGAGCAGAGGGAAGAGATGATAGGATGGAAGAGGAGAGAGTAGCGGGGAGAGAGAGCGAAGGTTGGGACGGCGCGATACCATCCGAGTAGGGGCAGTGTGGGAAGTGTTGGATGAGAGCGAGAGGGAAAAGGATACAAGGTAGTGGTCGGAGACTTGGAGGGGTGTTGCAATGAGGTTAGTGGAAGAACAGCATCTAGTAAAGATGAGGTCGAGCGTATTGCCTGCCTTGTGAGTAGGGGGAAGGTGAGAGGGAGAGGTCAAAAGAGGAGAGGAGTGGAAAGAAGGAGGCAGAGAGGAATGAGTCAAAGGTAGACGTGGGGAGGTTAAAGTCGCCCAGAACTGTGAGAGGTGAGCCGTCCTCAGGAAAGGAGCTTATCAAGGCATCAAGCTCATTGATGAACTCTCCGAGGGAACCTGGAGGGTGATAAATGATAAGGATGTTAAGCTTGAAAGGGCTGGTAACTGTGACAGCATGGAATTCAAAGGAGGCGATAGACAGATGGGTAAGGGGAGAAAGAGAGAATGACCACTTGGGAGAGATGAGGATCCCGGTGCCACCACCCCGCTGACCAGAGGCTCTCGGGGTGTGCGAGAACACGTGGGCGGACGAAGAGAGAGCAGTAGGAGTAGCAGTGTTATCTGTGGTGATCCATGTTTCCGTCAGTGCCAAGAAGTCGAGGGACTGGAGGGTGGCATAGGCTGAGATGAACTCTGCCTTGTTGGCCGCAGATCGGCAGTTCCAGAGGCTACCGGAGACCTGGAACTCCACGTGGGTCGTGCGCGCTGGGACCACCAGATTAGGGTGGCCGCGGCCACGCGGTGTGGAGCGTTTGTATGGTCTGTGAAGAGAGGAGAGAACAGGGATAGACAGACACATAGTTGACAGGCTACAGAAGAGGCTACGCTAATGCAAAGGAGATTGGAATGACAAGTGGACTACACGTCTCGAATGTTCAGAAAGTTGAGCTTACGTAGCAAGAATCTTATTGACTAAAATGATTAAAAATGATACAGTACTGCTGAAGTAGGCTAGGTGGCAGTGGCTGCGTTGTTGACTTTGTAGGCTAGCTGGCAGTGGCTGCGTTGTTGATTACGTTACGTTGCGTTAAAAGAACGACAATAGCTGGCTAGGTAACCTAGAAAATCGCTCTAGACTACACAATTATCTTTGATACAGAGACAGCTATGTAGCTAGCTATGTAGATAGCTACGATCAAACAAATCAAACCGTTGTACTGTAATGAAATGAAATGAAAATGTGATACTACCTGTGGAGCGAGGCGGAATGCGACCGGGTTGTTGAGTTCTAATCGGTAGACGTTGGCTAGCTGTTAGCTAGCTAGCAGTGTCTCCTACGTTAAGGACGACAAATAGCTGGCTGCGTTGTTGATTCAGGGGCTAGCAGTGTTGATTACGTTACGTTGCGTTAAAAGAACGACAATAGCTGGCTAGGTAACCTAGAAAATCGCTCTAGACTACACAATTATCTACACAATTATCTTTGATACAGAGACGGCTATGTAGCTAGCTATGTAGACGGTGGGCGTTAGCTAGCTGGCTAGCTGCTGGGCAGATACGTTAGGACGACGAAATACGATAATTACGCAATTATCTTTGATACAAAGACGGCTATGTAGCTAGCTAAGAAGAAATTGCTAGGATTAGACAAATCAAACCGTTGTACTATAATGAAATGTAATGAAAAGTTATACTACCTGCAGACCGAAGTGCAGACCGAAGTGCGGATGCGACTGCTCGCTCCAACCCAGTGAGCAGGTGACATCTTTATTGTCTTTATCAGAGAAAAATACCAAAGAACTCGCTCTCTTCCATGCGCTTGGAAACACTACAGCCAAAATGGGAGCCACCTAGAAAAACTAAAATTTCTGGCTCATTTTTCCAAAACCCCGTATGAAACTCTTTCTAACGACTGTTGACATCTAGTGGAAGCCCTAGGAACTACAATCTGGGAGGATTTCTCCTTATAATAAAAGTGACAGCCATTGAAAACAGTGGTAGGCTGAACTTTTTTTTAGATGGTTTGTCCTCAGCGTTTCGCCTGCCATATCAGTTCTGTTATACTCACAGACATAATTTTTTAATAAGAGTCTTTTCTATCCGAATCTACCAATTATATGCATATCCTAGCTTCTGGGCCTGAGTAACAGGCAGTTTACTTTGGGCATGCTTTTCATCCGGACGTGAAAATACTGCCCCTACCCAAGAGAGGTTATCCTACCACACAAGATGGACCTGGAGATGGGATTCCGGAACCATCTCCTAGGCTTGCAGTGTCGATGTGGGAGGGATGCATTATGGTTCAATGCATAATATCAAACCATACTATTCCAAATTACCTAACATTTCTACATTCTCTGAGATCATCTAGACAGTTGCTAAATTTGGTTTCATTTTGGCTGGAGACAGAGTATGAGGAGATCATTTTGTTCTTTGGAATCATTCATATTCATCACATCACTCTAGAATCATTCATTTCTCCCCATCGACTGGCAGTATTGACCCAGTCACTGGTGGGAGAATAATGATCTACACTGTCTAACTGTGAAATATGTGTGTCATTGGTATGTCATCTCTGTACCTCAAAACCATAGACCATTGACATATCCATAAAAACATGAATTATACAGTATAGTGAAATGATTCAAATGCAACATACGTGACATCTTCTGGTCATCATTAGGTAACATTATGTGAAATTTGTATTTACAATACTAAGTCTAACATAATCAAATGGGTAAAATATTGATTTCGATATGTAGATTATAATATTGTCCTGGTACTGTAGGCTACATTTGCCATTGTCCTATAACCCAGACTAGGATCATAGATATTTTGAGGGCAAGAGAAGAGATATCTATTCTAATCCCATAAGTCTCTAAGAGCACAAGTCTTTAAGAGCACCAGTGCGTCAATCTAATTAGGGACAGTTTCGAAATTTACTAGGGTAGGGAGGATGGTCCAAAATAGGGGAGGATTGTCTAACTGAATTTTTGGGAAGGGTTGTGTGATTTTTTTATTGGGCACAGGGGAGGGTAGTGCATATGTGACTTGTTTCAGAAAACTAGACATATGTCGCTCAATATTTCACAGGAGAGCCATTTGAACACAATGCCATTTGAACAAATGCCTTCTAGAACATGTGAACTGTCTGTAAATACAAATAAAATTGTTATACGAGCCTAGTTGGTTTAGCCACGGAAAAGACAAGAACCTTCCGCTAGCCATGATTGGCTGAGATAATGGGTGAGCTGGACATGCCGAGAGATGAGTTCGGAATGGTCTGCCATGTAGCACGCTTCTGTCTATAACATGAGCTGCTCAGTATGTGTAGATAATCCTTTCTAACACAGCTTTTTTTTTTTAAGATATCACGTAGTAGAATTGCAAAAGTGATGCTCTCCAGTTTCTGGAGGACAGAGTTTTGTGGAATTAGAGTATGATAGGATATTCTGGAAGTTCTGGTGTTTTATTGCAAATATGCAGAGGGAGTCGAAAAGAGAACACACAGAAAGCTGTTGTATAAAACACCTGTCTCCAGATTACATCTTTAAACTAAGGGCAACCATGGCATCCGTGACAAAGAGGGAGAAGCGTCCATTCATGTATATGGGTAAGAGAGTCTAGCTAGCTACATTTCCAGATATGAAACATTTGTAATTTTGTCAGAAATCCGTTTTCACTGCATCGCAGTGCACGAGTCGTCACTACAGACCTGGGTTCGATCCCAGGCTGTCTCAGCCGGCCGCGCCCGGGTCACATAAAAACAGCCTAAGCAGTTCTGCTCTCATTTGTGTCTGGGAAGTAGTTAGCAAGTTAGCCAGTTAGCTGCGGTGCTTGACTGATGTTGTTAGGTCAGAACACAACATCAAACCTACTCCTTGGACAGAGTGTCCAGTGTGTCCGCTCTGAACGCCTCGAGGCTGAAACGTTCTGAATTTACGAATGGACAATCTAACAATGCTCTGAGTTTATGAATGCCCAGAGCGGACTCTGGCACTCCAGATTGAATTTACGAACACACCGGAAGCATAAACCAGCCTTTAGTCTTGAAATCTTTGATTGTTTAGTACATGGCCTCACATGTGAATCCTTAGAGATGGGTGGGGCTAAGGCTTAAGAGTGTGTGAACGATGCTGAATGGGTGTAGACAAAGAAGAGCTCTCCAGTACATTTACCAAAACATTTAAGGGCCATTTTCTCAAAAGTGAGGTTACAAGTTTATCAACTTTCAAAGCAGAATTACTTTCCCATTGTTCCTCAACTTTAGTGTACAATATACAATTTTCTAGCTCGGAGTCTCTACTTTTATCCAATGTAAAAAACACAATTTCAGTCACATTTTTTCCTTGGTTTACGTTCTCCATTTTGTATGTTTTACTATTGTATATAATGTCTTACTTAAAGCCACATTTTCTCATCTGCTTGCATGCTCCTCCCCTTTCAAGGTGTTTTGGTACTTCACTTCAGCACTACACTTTTCTGCATGCTATCCTGCCCTCTATGCATAGTGACAATGATAGTATGTTTGTCCAGAGCTACAGTAAGTTAACTAGCAATCATGCTGGTTATAAGATGACTACCATTATTCCTGTTCCCAAGAATTCTAAGGATTCATGCCACAATGACTACCACCCTGTAGCACTCACATCTGTAATCATGAAGTGCTTTGAGAGGCTGGTTATGGCACAGATTCACTCCACCATCCTAGACACCCTAGACCCACTCCAATTTGCATACCGCCCCAACACTATAGACACAAACTCAATTGCACGCCACACTGCCCTCACCCACCTAGATTAGAGGAATACCTATGTGAGAATGCTGTTCATTGACTAGAGATCAGTGTTCAGCACCATTACCCCTCCAAGCTCGTAATCGAACTTAGATTCCTGGGATCCACATCGAAGTAGCTGCAGTGGAACGGGTCAAGAGCTTCAGTTTCCTCTGTGTCCAAATCACTAAGGACTTCAAATGGTCCACACACACATGCGCAGCTGTGAAGAAGGCACGATAGTAGCCTTCTCCCCCTTTTATTTGTCCACTGTCTCTATGCGCAGTCACAGGGCCCTAGACACTCACAGGGCCCTAGACACTCACAGGGCCCTAGACACTCACAGTGCCCTAGACACTCACAGGGCCCTAGACACTCACAGGGCCCTAGACACTTACAGGGCCCTACACACTCACAGGGCCCTAGACACTCACATGGCCCTACACACTCACAGGGCCCTACACACTCACAGGGCCCTAGACACTCACAGGGCCCTACACACTCACAGGGCCCTACACACTCACAGGGCCCTAGACACTTACAGGGCCCTAGACACTCACAGGGCCCTACACACTCACAGGGCCCTACACACTCACAGGGCCCTAGACACTCACAGGGCCCTAGACACTCACAGGGCCCTAGACACTTACAGGGCCCTACACACTCACAGGGCCCTAGACACTCACATGGCCCTACACACTCACAGGGCCCTACACACTCACAGGGCCCTAGACACTCACAGGGCCCTACACACTCACAGGGCCCTACACACTCACAGGGCCCTAGACACTCACAGGGCCCTAGACACTCACAGGGCCCTACACACTCACAGGGCCCTACACACTCACAGGGCCCTAGACACTTACAGGGCCCTAGACACTCACAGGGCCCTAGACACTCACAGGGCCCTAGACACTCACAGGGCCCTAGACACTCACAGGGCCCTACACACTCACAGGGCCCTAGACACTCACAGGGCCCTAGACACTCACAGGGCCCTACACACTCACAGGGCCCTACACACTCACAGGGCCCTACACACTCACAGGGCCCTAGACACTCACAGGGCCCTAGACACTCACAGGGCCCTAGACACTCACAGGGCCCTAGACACTCACAGGGCCCTTCACACTCACAGGGCCCTAGACACTCACAGGGCCCTAGACACTCACATGGCCCTACACACTCACAGGGCCCTACACACTCACAGGGCCCTAGACACTCACAGGGCCCTACACACTCACAGGGCCCTACACACTCACTCACACTGACACTCCAGCACACACACAAACACTCACTCCATCATTTTCACACACACACAATATGAACATACATTTATACTGACTCTACAAGCAAGCTGCTGCTACTCTGTTCGTCATTCATCCCGATGCCTAGTCACCTTACCCCTATGCATATCTACATCTATCATTCCGGTACTCCTGCACATTGTAAATATGGTACTGGAACTGACTGACCCTGTATATAGCTTACTTACTTTACCTTATGTTATTTTTTAGTATTACACTGTTACAAGCATTTCACTACACCCACAATAACATCTGCTAAATATGTGTATGTGACCAATAAAATTAGATTAGATTTATTGATAACTGCATTGTTGGGTTGCAAGAAGAGCTTGCAAGAAAGGCATTTCTTGGAGGGTTCGGGTTCACGTTTTTTGGCTTGATGGTAGATTTGTCAACGTGCCCTTGAGCAGGGCATTGACCCTGGATGCTTCTGTGTGTCGCTCTGAATGGGAATCTGTTGGATGACTGGTATGATGTAGTTGTTGAGCGGCTTCACTGCAACTATATTGTATGTTTCGGATATTCAATAAAGAAATAAAGAAAAAATAATGGCATTTCACTGAATTGACATTCAAACTTAAAACTTGAAACATATCACATATAAAATAATACAAATCTGTACCAATTTTCAATATAACAAGAACATATAGGAACATCTGATAGGCAGCGGAGAGGCTGGTGGGTCATTGCGCATGAAAGAACAGTCAAGACATGAGACACGCAGCTCAAAAAAACTCTCCTATGGATCTTGTTCATACAAATTCTATTTAACGTATAACTGATTGCCCTCTCCAAATTTCTGAAAATAGTTGAACATTATATAAAATAGGGATTCATTTCATTTATATGAATCGATTCTTTTCAATTCAATCTTTTCAAATACCCTTGTAGTATTTGGGGTTTGGTAAAATTGCAGTGAATCAAATCATGGGAATCAAAATAATAATTTGTGAATAGCAAACAGTAAAAGGAAATAATTTAGCTCTAGCCTTCCTTTCGACTTGTGTCACTGTAAATCACATTTTGTAGATACTTTAATTTGATTTGGACACTTCTAAAGGTAACATATACAGTGCTTTCAGAAAGTATTCATACCCCTTGACTTATTCCACATTTTGTTGTGTTATAGCTTGAATTTAAAATATACTTTTTCTCGTACCCGATAATGACAAAGCGCAAATATGGTTTTAGAAATGTTTGCACATTTATTGAAAAGGAAATACACAAATATCAAATTTATTCACACCCCTGAGTAAATCAAACATGTTAGAATCACCTTTGGCAGCGATAACAGCTGTGAGTCTTTCTGGGTAAGTCTCTAAGAGCTTTGCACACTTGGATTGTACAATATTGCACAACTCTATCAAGTTGGTTGTTGATTATTGCTAGACAGCAATTTTCAGGTCTTGCCATAGATCTTGTGAATTTGTCTCTCAGTGTCTGTTGAAAAGCAGAATGAACCAGGTTTTCCTGAAGGACTTGGCCTGTGCTTAGCTCTATTCCATGTATTATATATATTTTTTTAAATGCACCTTTCAGCAGGACAAAAAACATAAGGCTAACTGTATACTGGAGCTGCTTAGCAAGATGACGTTGAATGTTCCTGAGTATCCTAGTTACAGTTTTGGCTTAAATCGTCTTGAAAATCTATGGCAAGACTTGAAAATGGATTGTCTATCAAAGATCAACAACCAACTGCCATTACAATGTGCCCATCCTCCTATAGCTCCTCCCACCAGCCTCCTCTGGGTGTAAGTGCTATGCAAATATGGAATGCATTCTGCGTGGCATCAGAAAAGGCAGGATCTGAGAAAGAGGATAGAGAGAGGGATCTTTTTTTAGCAGGTGCTACACAGTGTCTAACACCGATGCCGATGAGCTGATTCCAGGGAACTGGACATGTCTCTGCATGTGTTACTCAAATCTGTTTGCAAGGTGTTGGTGACGTGTAATCCCAGCGGGCAAAGATAGTTGAAAGGACCACTTCTGGTTGTTATGAGGTTGTACTGACATTATTTCAACCACCTTTCACACTAGGTTATGGGCGAGGTGACCACTGGTGCTCCTGCAACACCCTGGTTGATGTGGGGATTAGAGGGGGCTGGTGGAAGAAGATATAGTACACAGGGGTGGGCAATTCCAGTCCTCCAGGGCTTGATTGGTGTCACAGTTTTGCACCAGCCCCAACTAACACACCTGACTCCAATAATCACCTAATCATGATCAGGTCCCCGAGGACTGGAGTTGCTCACCCCTGCTATAGGAGGTCGGGCTCATTGTAATGGCTGGAAGGGAATGAATGAAGCCGGAGTCAAACGTGGTTTCCATATGTTTGATGTGTTTGGTACGTTCCAATCATTCCTTTCCAGCTATTACAATGAGCCCATTCTCCTATAGCTCCTCCCACCAGCCTCCTCTGCTGGGGAGTTCATGGCCTGATGAAAATAAGACCTGTGTTAAAAAAATAATATTCACAGGAATAGTTATTGATCTAGCTACAAATAATCTGTTTTATTTCATGTTCCTCCTAATTTCTTCTTGTCTTTGAGGAATGTGCTTCAAAATTCAAAAGAGCTATCTTTGTTTCAGGTGCATGGTAATAGTTGAATAAGATGAGAAAAAATAAGAAACCTGCACATTGCTCTGACGAAGGCCTTGAGACCGATACACAAAGCTTAATAAAGAGCAGTTATACTAGCAAGAGCAGTGTGCGGGTTTCTTATTTTTTTTCTCATCTTTGAGCAATGTGCTGAAAACGGAGTGTGATTTGCAAAAAATTCTTTATGTTTGCAGAGAAATAATTAGGGCACAGTGTTGAGGCCTTATCAGGTATATGCTTCGAGCCTGCATTTATCTACATTTACATGATAATATTTTCTGTTTAAAATTACCCTCGGTAGTCTGGTGCTTCCCTTGAAAAGTCATGTTGTTTTTTTTCACTTAAAATATTTCAAAATTGCATTCAAATTACACAGCAGGCACGGCGATTGTTCAGTTCATGGTTGCTTTTTTGTATTCATGCCTACTTGTCCCCAAAGCAGTTCCTCTAGTTTTGATTTGGGTAACAATTTGACTTGAAAATTACTTTCTGAAGACTCGAAACCCAATAAACGACTAGAGGCTTTGACAAACTCAACAAATCGCTCTCTAAGCTTTTTCAGACAAGACCAAGAACCTTGCAGACATTGTCAATCTTTGCACACATTTTGAACAAACTGTTTTCATTCTGTCTGTCTGTCTGTCTGTCTGTCTGTCTGTCTGTCTGTCTGTCTGTCTGTCTGTCTGTCTGTCTGTCTGTCTGTCTGTCTGTCTGTCTGTCTGTCTGTCTGTCTGTCTGTCTGTCTGTCTGTCTGTCTGTCTGTCTGTCTGTCTGTCTTAACAGCCCCAATGTTTTTTTGGGTAACAGTTCATTGAACCCTAGACACAGCCTGACATCAGCTTGAAACTGAGAGAAGAAATCAGACTTTGAGATGTGGATGTGATGGAACAGGTCGGGAGATAATGACAGACAGCTGAAGAACGTAGCTCCTTGAAAGGTGAACAATGTAAGCTGAGATTGTTGAATTGCTAATATATATAGTATTTCCTGTGTACTAATACCAACTACAAACATAAGATGGTTACTGGCACCCCACATAAGTTGTGTACACCCATAGTATTTATTTTAATAAGATTCACTTATTTAATCAATCTGTCTAATCACAATTGTGAATCCAATCATCCCCGTCAATAATACATGTACAATTATGATCCAGTATTGACCATTTATATATACAAGGAGGACCGTCTGAATATGGATCCATAAAGCTCTAGGTCATCTTGAATCTGTGCCTGTCCCCTCTCCTCTGTGCCTCACCCTCAGCCTCTCCTCCCCCTCCCCGTCCCCTCCCATCATTGGTTACTCAACCCTGCACCTTAGAGGCTGCTGCCCAATGTACACAGACATGGAATCACTGGTCCCTTTAATAATGTTTACATAGTGTTTTACTCATTTCATATGTATATACTGTATTCTAGTCAAGACCATCCTATTCAACTATTGATCTATATATACTATTCTATCCCATGTATTCTACAGATATACTAAATATTATATCCACATACTGACCATAATGTATATAATGTCTATACATCCCATCACATATATATATATTTATTTATTTTCTGGACCCCCGACATTGGTCATCCTAATATTTATATATTTCTTAATTCCATTCTTTTACTTTTAGATCTTTTACTTTTAGATCTGTGTGTATTGTTGTGAATTGTTAGATATTACTGCCCTGCTGGAGCTAGAAACACAAGCATTTCACTACACCCGCATTAACATCTGTCTAAATACATGTATCCGACCAATAACATTTGATTTGATTTTGATTTGACCTCCCACCCTCCCACAGTGGAACCATGTGAATCCGTGACGTCCGTCTGTCTGTTTTTAGCTGCCTGCGCTGGAGGAAGGCCTGGAGGCACAGAGGGGACATGGAAACGGTTGGTGTTTCCCGGTGCAGTCTGTCCTGAGTTACATCCCAAATAACAACCTATCCTTCATAGACAGTGCACTACCCTATGAGCCCTGGTTAAAAGTAGTGCACTGTATTAGAAATAGGTCACCATTTGGGACTCCGCCCACATTAACCAGATTTTCCTCAGCAGCCATATGTCGTATCAGCGTGATAGACCCAGCCACCTTTTCCAGCACCCCTGGGAATCACAACAAACTCTCAACCCTGGCCGCGGCTGTGTCTTTTACAAGGATCTCCTTACATATCGGAACACATTCCTACACTCCAAAGGCTATCTTAGGCCTACAACAAGGCTTGTGGATCTCTGTAATCTTCTCTGTGGTAAATGTGAAAAAGAAAAATAACTAAAGTCACAGAGGAGTGCTCAAAAGTGGTGAGGAGGTTGCCAAATTAGGATTACTCACTTTCACAACAACAATCTTGAAACCCTCATCAGTGCTTTTGACCATATGGATTCCTGGCCTACTGCGTAGGCTACAGGACGTTCACAGAGCTACACACGTCATCATGTTAGTAGGGATGAATTGTTTCTGTACACTACATGACCAAAAGGATGTGGACACCTGCTCGTCAAACATCTCATTCCAAAATCATGGCATTAATATGGAGTTGGTCCCCACTTTGCTGCTATAACAGCCACTCTTCTGGGAAGGCTTTCCAATAGATGTTGGAACATTGCTGCTGAGACTTGCTTCCATTCAGCCACAAGAGCAATAGTGAGGTCGGGAACTGATGCTGGGGGATTCGGTCTGGCTCGCAGTCAGTGTTCGAATTCATCACAAAGGAGTTCGATGGGGTTGAGGTCAGGGCTCTGTGCAGGCCAGTCAAGTTATTCCACACCAATCTCGACAAACCATTTCTGTATGGAACATGCTTTGTGCAAGGGAGCATTGTCTTGCTGAAACAGGAAAGGCTAGAATTGTCTAGAATGCTGAAGCGTTCGGGCCTTGCTCGAACCATGAATAACAGCCCCAGACCATTATTCCTCCTCCACCAAACTTAACAGTTGGCACTATACATTCAGGCAGGTAGCGTTCTCCTGGCATCTACCAAACCCAGATTTATCCGTTGGACTGCCAGAGGGTGAAGCGTGATTCATCACTCCAGAGAACGCATTTCCACTGCTCCAGAGTCCAATGGCATTGCGCATGGTGATCTTAGGCTTCTGCACAGCTGCTTGGCCATGGAAACCCATTTCATGAAGCTCCTGACGAACAGTTCTTGTGCTGACGTTGTATCCAGAGGCAGTTTGGAACCTGTAGTGAGTGTTGCAAACAAGGACAGATGATTTTTATGTGCTTCAGTGCTCCTACCACTTCGCGGCCAAGCCGTTGTTGCTCCTAGAGGTTTCCACCTCACAATAACAGCACTTACAGTTGACCAGGTCAGCTCTAGCAGGGCAGAAATTTGACGAACTGACTTGTTGGAAAGGTGGCATCCTATGACGGTGCCACGTTGAAAGACACTGAGCTCTTCAGTAAGGCCATTCTACTGACCATGTTTGTCTATGGAGATTGCATGGCTGTGTGCTTGATTTCATACACCTGTCAGCAACGGATGTGGCTGAAATAGCCAAAACCCACTCATTTGAAGGGGTGTCCACATACCATGTATATTTAGTGTATGTGTGATACTACAGTATGTATATAGTCATATCTGTTATCCCATCTGTGTGTGTATGTGTGTGATGATACAGTATGTTACTAGTCATATCTGTTATCCCATCTGTCCCTCTCTCTCTCTCTGTGTGTGTGTGTGTGTGTGTGTGTGTGTGTGTGTGTGTGTGTGTGTGTGTGTGTGTGTGTGTGTGATAATACATTATGTACTAGTCATATCTGTTATCCCATCATCATTCATCTGTAGTTATATAGACATATACAGTCAGGTCAATAATTATTAGCACCCTTGATAAAGCTTAGCAAAAAAAAGCTCTGTAAAACCAATAACACAAATACTGAGCTATATTGTATGCGCCAAAAAAATTGAAATGTTTATTATTTTATGCGAATACAATTGCTCAGAGAAAGATATTTTGTTTAAAAATTAATACAAAACATCTCTAAAAAGATATATTGTTAACAATTATTGTCACGTCTGTTTTCAATACTCTAGCATCGTCCCGCACTCTAGCACCCTCCCGAGGAAAACGACACGGACCCTTTCTCTAAAATGTTTTATGAGCTTGGAGAACACATTGGGAGAGCAAGGTTCCCCAACTGGTGGTTTATTTGCCCCCCCAAGTATTCTGAGCAACTATATATATATATATATATATATATATATATATATATATATATATATATATATATACTGTATATTATTTTTTAAATTTTCATTGTTGGCCATAATAAAAGCACCAGGAAATCAGCTTTTAATTTTGGAAATCTGTTCCCAAGTATTCTCACACATAATAGAGAGACACATGATCATATTCAAATTTAAGCACGATTTGAAATGATTATGTTTTAGTCAAATGTTATATCTGTTTGGTCTTCTTGCTGTCAATTTACAGCCTACAAAATATTTATAAATATGTTCCAGCCTCCTGACCATCCGCTCAATAATTATTTTTGTCCCCAGCTGATGATCCCGGTCTCAGACCATTCCTCCATACTAAATCTATCCAGATCCTTGATTTCCTTCATCTGCTCTTATGGACTGCCTTCTTCAATTCAAACCATAGGTTTTCAATGGGGTCAAGTCCGGAGACTGAGACGGCCATTGCAAAATGTTGATTTTGTGGTCAATAACCATTTCATTGTGGATTTTTATTAGTGGTTGGGGTTATTGTCTTGCTGGAAAAGCCTCTTATGGCCAGAACGGGGCACCCGGCTCCAAATCAAATGCAGTCAACGCTAACCCAGTTCACCCAGGGCATGCCTGGGGCATTATTGGAGTCCTCTCATTTCTGACCAAGATGGAGTCAAGATGGATCCTCCCATTTCATGACACACCTACTCCCTCTGGGAGATTCATAATTTGGCAAAAGTCCGTCCTCTCCTCGGCTCCTCCGTCCTCCTCTCCTCCTTGACCTGGAAACAAAAAAGTGGTCATGCGTCAAGGAGAGTATCAATTTGTTAGTTGGCGAATTATGAAGTGTCCTCCACTCCTCGATAGCCTCCTCTCGCCGAGGAGTCTCATGAATATCCTTTTGCTGGCGTGGAAGTGTTTTAAAATCAACCACATCCCACCTTTTGCCCTCAAAACAATCTCAATTCGTCGGGACACGGACTCTACAAGGTGTCGAAAGCGTTCCACAGGGATGCTGGCCCTTGCTGTGTCCAATTTTTTATTTTTATTGAACCTTTATTTAACTAGGCAAGTCAGTTAAGAATAAATTCTTACTCCAATGCTTCCCACAGTTGTCAAGTTGGCTGGATGTCCTTTGGGTGGTGCACCATACTTGATACAAATGAGAAACTGTTGAGTGTGAAAAACCCAACAGCGTTGCAGTTCAGTCCAAACCGGTGCGCCTGGTACCTACTACCATACCCTGTTCAAAGGCACAATTATTTGTCTTGCCCCTGAATGGCGCACATACATAATCCATGTCTCAATTGTCAAAAGGCTTCAAAATCCTTCTTTAACATGTCTCTTCCCCTTCATCTACACTATTTGAATTGGATTTAACACTTTCACTGGGGACATGTCCCCCCACATTCTGAAATTGCATTTTTGTTCCCCTTAGTTTTATCATTGGAATGTGATACAAAACGATGCAACGGTGTGCTTTAGGACCATGCGGACGCCTCCGGGCGGTTGGGTAGGCTGTTTGAAGTGTTTACCTGACAGGCTAAAAAAATATACAAATATATATATAAAAAGTTATGTCCCCCCCACTTCTATAACCAAAGTTGTTTATAATTCATGAATGACATGAAAACATTTCAAACAAAACATCATTAATCAATGTAGTATTTCTGTATCAGAAAGTCTCACAATTATCCATCATAAAATTATTATCATAACCAACATAACTCTATATACAATACTTATTACAATGTACTTAGAAGAATAATTACACGGTAATGAAAACACAACAGTAGAAAATGAGTCTAGACAATTGTTGTGGGTGTTAATTACATTGCTAAACAGCTTGCTACACTATAGGCTACCTGGACATTTATTATAGTCTCTGAGGGCTCTGGCAGAACTTAGAACGTGATGTTGTAACTCATCAGGAAATGTTTAACTCCTTCTATTTTGAGAGGTAGTTCATTCTTCTCTCTCTCACACACTCCACCAATACAGGATCAAAACAGGATGTCCTATTTTTTTACCTTTATTTAACTAGGCAAGTCAGTTGAGAACAAATTCTTATTTTCAATGACTGCCTATGAACAGTGGGTCCCTGATCTGCCTGGTCAGGGGCAGAACGACAGATTTTGTACCTTGTCAGCTCGGGGATATGAATTTACTAGTCCAACGCTCTAACCACTAGGCTACCCTGCCGCCCCTATTTGTTTCCCCTTGGTTAGCATCTTGATGGAAGAGCAACATTGACTACAGCAGCCAAGTGGATCATCATGGACTTTATTAGTCATATTTAAGCTACTGTGATTTTTTTAAAATGTGTCCTGAATCTATTTATAACATATACACATGCACTTTATTACACAATGGGAGACAAGGGTGGTGTGGAAGCCAATATGCTATTCTATTCTATACTACATTGTTCTATTATAGTCTCTTCAATTCTGTTATTTTCTGTCTGCTTGTCTGTCTGCCTAATCTAGTCTGTCTGTCTGCCTAATCTAGTATGTCTGTCTGTCTAATCTAGTCTGTCTGGCTGTCTGTCTGCCTGCCTGTCTGTCAGGTTGGATGTGGGATACAGTATACAGCATCATTACCCAGTTTCAGTCTGTGAACTGTTGATAACCCTCATGACGTGTGCATATGGATATAACTTCTATATTCATGCACTAGATTCCCTCTCGGGATGTTAACGACGCCCATTCGTGGCTGCCTGAGACTGGGGTTTAATTTGACTCGGTGAAGGATGAGTTGCTCAGAGGATACACGCGTTGTGACGAGTTGCTCAGAGGATACACACGTTGTGATGAGTTGCTCAGAGGATACACACTTTGACCATCATCCTGCTGCTGCTCCTTTCCTGTCGTCTCATCGCAAACTCTTGTGCACCCTCTGGTGCTTGCTAGTCTCCAAAACTTCTTTGTGTTGCCTGCTTTGCAGATTGTCTTCCTTGTCTCTGTGGTTGCTCATTATTCAGAGACAGGCGGATCTCAGGTCATCTGCAGCTGCAGCAAAGGAGAAGCAGGAAACATGGCGTTCATCCATTAGACCGGGCGAACGCATGAAATACAGGACAACTTTTATGTAGAAGATCGCTTCTCCACCAGAAGAAGACGTAACTGTGAGTGTATAATAAAATGTGCCAGTTTGTTCAAGATCACTGCTCGTTTGGGTTCATGGTTCACGAGTACGTCGTTGTTTGATAGATGGAATAATTTGGAGACAGAGAGAGCGCCTCGTGAATGACCTGGAAAGAGCTTATCTCCTTTCTTAGTTAGTGTAACACCAGACGTGGTGACTTGCTTGAGCCAGCCTGGGCGAGCGTGAATTAACGAGTGGACAAACGAATGCTCGAACTGGCTGGCGCTGGAAACCATGGTAGTCAAAGTCAACTAGCTTCTTCTACCAATATTCCACCAACCTTCCATTCGTGTAGCTATCTAGCTATCTATCGTTCGTGTTCTTGTCAAACTGGATAAGGAGGAAATAAGAAAGCCGAGGCTGCGCTAGGTCTGAAGAGTCAGGAGATTTAGCTGTCGGTCCCCCGGCTGTGTTGTGCGATTGCTCCAAGGAGAAGCCATTGCACGGACTGCTCTACCTCCTCTCCCACTCCCAGCCAGAGCAGAAAGAGAGAGCCCAGCCTCCATTAGCGACAGTCTGGTTGGCATAGCCGCTGGTACACGTCCAGACACTCCATGTCCACAATGTTATGCTGCCGATGGTTTATTCCTCCAATTACAATCTAATCTGATGTGGATTTAATATGGTTCTCCATATGATTGGAACTATCTAGCTACGAGTTTCTTGGATGAAATATCCGTATGATCAGTTTGACTTCTTTTTTAAACGTATTCTGAGTCTGATGTGTCGCTGTAAACAGAACTGTTAAGCAGAACTGTGTTGGATGTTATGCTGTCAGCCAAGGCTCTGAAGTCAGGTATGTCATTGGGGCTTCACCATAAAATGGAGGAAGGCAGATGAGTCTCAGAGGAGAGCCTGGAGTCAGACAGGAGCCTTCACGGAAGAACAAAGGTTGACTTTCTTCTCCTGTACAGCAGCCAATTCTGGGTTGTTACAGGGTTAATGTAGCTATAGTTTGGAGGTCTTTATGGATACCTCCAAGTATTGTTAGTTTTATTTATAGTGATTTATGAGAACAAGTCAAGGAGAAGATTATATTCTATTTTGGATTAATTTGATTAATTTCCTTTCCACCTGTTCTATGATTGTCATTGAGTTTAGGGGTAAATGTAGAGTACGTTAGGAGTGTTATTATGGGTCCCAGTGGTAGGTCTAGTCTGTGATGGTTTGGAGCTGTCAATGTGCTGGTGAGAGAAGGACAGTAGCAAACACACATGGATGAGATGGGAATTTTAATGCTTAATAATGTACTGGTTGTAGCTGCGGGTTGTTCATGCTCTACAAAGTGGTGGTCCCCAAACAGTACACACACACACACACACACACACAGAGGAGTGCAGTCTTACAAAGTTCTTGAGAGTAAAGTAGATAACTTTCAAAAGCTGTTTGCTACACTTCAACCGTCTCACCATGCAGGCTATGCCATATGGCTATTCGTCAATTTAGGCTACAGTAAATTAGATAGATAGAGCTATCCAAAAAGTGAAATTAACAATTTACATGTTTTATTTCACATTGTTTTGAGATTTAGAGTTTGAATAGTCGTTTGTTATTTATGTACTTATGTTCTCAGCATGTACAATACATCTAGTTCTCCTCAACCTCAGTTTAACTGGTGTGTACCGTATGGCTGAAGGAATGGCATTCCTTGTCATTCACTCAGTCAAGAGAAGGCAATGTGTGCCTGACTCTCCTGCAGACTCACTCACTCTGGCCACGGGGAAATCTTGCTGACAAGGAGACTGAACTATACACTCTGCGACAACTGTGGGCTAGGAGGCAATCAAAATGGTGGCGCTAGTCTCAGTCTCACATGTCAAGGGAAACAGGTTCTCAAGGAGGAGCTAGCTGGGATGTTTGGACTGAAAATATGTAGGCTAGATGGCTTCAGAGCAGGGCAGATTTAGGTATTTGCTGGGAAGTCATGCTGTAGTCTTGATCTTTTACAGATCAGTCATTCCTGTACAACGCAAATAGCTTCCACCTTGAAGAAGGATACTTACGACCCAAGTTAGCTGCATTATAGCCTACATATTATGCTATGATCACAATTGATCACTGATAGAACATCTCTGTGAACCTCATGTCTAGGCTATTTTTAGTCTCAACCAGTCTGGATGAAGTTAGCAGATCTCCAGCATTACACAGTAGCCCAATTCTGATGGATTGTCCAAGACCTCCAGAAGTTGTGTTTTGACACTCTGGGGTTTAAAGTGCATTTGCTTATCAAAGTAGTTTTGTTTTTCTTCAGCATTAATGCACAAATATTTAGTCTACTTCCTCATTGCACTGACTGACAATGCATTAGGCTATTACCGTGTTTATGTTTAAATATTTGTGCCCTGCTGTAGGAAGGATTAAGCCACCAAAAGCACCGCAGTCTTTCCAAATTAAACAAGGCGACTTTTACTCCTATACAAATATTGATATGAACCTAGATCATCTATACTCCACACACAGAGACGCATACAAGGCTCTCCCTCGACCTCCATTTGCCAAATCTGACCATAACTCTGATTCCTGCATACAAGCAAATTGGCAAACAGGAAGTACCAGAGACGCGCTTAATACGGAAGTGGTCCACTGAAGCAGATGTTAAACTACAGGACTGTTTCACTAGTACAGACTCCAATATGTTCAGGGATGCATCCAAAGACATTGAAGGGTTTACCACATCATTCACCGGCTTCATTAATAAGTGCATCGACGACGTCGTCCCCACAGTGACCGTACGTATCTCCACCAGAAGCCATGGATTACAGGCAACATTTGAACTGAGCTAAAGGCTAGAGCTGCCACTTTCAAGGAGCGGGACACTAATCCGGACGCTTGTAAGAAATCCCGCTATGCCCTCCGACGAACCATCAAACAGGCTAAGCGTCAATACAGGACTAAAATTGAATCCTACTACACCGGCTCTGAAGCCGATGTGGCAGGGATTGCAAACTATCACGGATTACAAAGCCGCAAACTGCCAAGTGACGCGAGCCTACCAGACAAGCTAAATGCTTTCTATGTTTGCTTCGAGGCTAGCAACACTGAACCATGCACAAGAGCACCAGTTGTTCCTGATCACGCTCTCTGTAGCCAATGTGACTAACACCATTTAACTTCTTATGGGCAGGTGGGACGGTAAGCAGAGCACGAAATTCAAAAATACGTAATTCAAATATTTAACCTTCTTGAAAATATAAGTGTTATACATCAAAATAAAGCTTAACTTCTTGTTAATCCAGCCGCTGTCAGATTTAAAAAATGCTTTACAGCGAAAGCAAATCATGCGGTTATCTGAGGACAGCGCCCCGCATACAAACACATGAAAATCATATTTCAACCAGGCAGGTGCGCCACAAAAGTCAGAAATAGCAATATAATTAATGTCTTACCTTTTGAAGATCTTCTTCTGTTGGCACTCTAAAATGTACCAGAAACATCACAAATGGTCCTTTTGTTCGATAATGTCCCAAAAATGTCAATTTATTTGGCGCGTTTGATTCAGAAATACACCAGTTTCAACTTGCCCAACATGCCTACAAAGTATCTAATAAGTTACCTGTAAACTTGGTCCAAACATTTCAAACAACGTTCCTAATCCAACCTCCGGTACCCTAAAATGTAAATAATCTATCAAATTTAAGACGGAATGAACTGTTTCTAATACCGGATAAAAACAACGTGAAGCGCGCTCCAGTTTACGTGCGCCAAAACAGTCCACCTGGAATGACACTTACAATAAATAGGACTACTTCTTAATTTCTCAAAAGAAAAACATCGAACAATTTCTAAAGACTGTTGACATCTAGTGGAAGCCATTGGAACCGCAACCAGGTTCCTAATAATAAGGGTATCCCATAGAAAACAATTGGCTCTATGCACTGGCTCTATGCACACTCACTGGACTCTACCGACACACTCACACATACTACACTGACACCCCAACACACACATACAAACACTACATACGCTAACACACACAAACATGAATATTGACACCACACACAGGCACTCCACACATACACACGCTTCACACTCTTCACATACTGTGCTGCTACTCTGTTTATTATCTATCCTGATTGCCGAGTCTCTTTGACTCCTAACGACATGTACATATAATCTGAATGACTTCAACTACCTCGTACCCCTGCACACTGATTCGGTACCGCTACTCTATGTCTATAATCTCCTTATTGTTATTTTATTGTGTTACTATTTCCTTTTGACATTTTTTGCACATTTTTCTTACTTTTTAACTCTGCATTTTTTGGGTAAGGGCTAATAAGTAAGCATTTCACATGCGCCGACTACAACTACACTTTGTTGTAGTCGACGAATGTGACAAATACAATTATATATAATTTAATGTTTTATACCCATTCTGTTGTAAGGGATTTACTGTTGTGAACATTAGTCAAGTTCTTATAATCATAAGAGACACTTTTATAAACATTTCATAACAGGATTTTAGCGAGGTATTTCAGTCTTCTGAAGAAAAGGGGAAGAATTAGACAACAGAATGAATGTGACCTCTTAGTTCAGTGACGGTTTGGACATATAGGAAGAATGAAGTGGAGCTCGGGCAGAGTGGCAGAGTGATGCACTCTAGTGTAGATACCTGGGGCCGTGGCAGGGACGAGAGAGAGAGGCACAAAAGCCAATTGAAATGGCCCAGTGAGTGCTTTCTTGACATGATGCATTGGCTCATAAGATGTAGGGCCTAGCCTACTGCAACGGTGAACACACTTTCTTTTAGTAGTTCATGCTATGGCCCTATTTCAGAATGGCTCCCTTTCTGTCAATATTGGATATTTTGAGTGTTTTTCTTTTGCCACCGCAAAACACAGCTGCTTTCTGATTAGCTTGCGTGTAAATCAAACCTAACCCACATTATAGTTCTTCTTGGCTTTATTTTGTATTTAGGTACAAGAGCACAGATCATGGTAGAATAAATTAAACTGTCAAAGGAAGTGATTTTCTTGTGGAAGTGACATTCTGGTTACTGTTGTCATGGTTCACAAATGGCATCTTCTCTCTATCTGTATACCAACTTTGGAAGGGGTTATGAAATAACATTACTTAACTGTTTTTTAATATTTTATAATATTGACTTTATATTACATAAGATGTTAGTGCCAGGGGTACATCCCTAGTAAGGTCAGCCTGTGTAAGGAGCTTCCTTGTTTGATCTGTAGTTGATCTGTAGAAACATCTTACACTATATACTGATGATATTTCTTTTTACTGCTCAGTATGTGACAGGGTGCACTTATATTTATATTTTTTGAAGCGATGAGGCACACAAAGTTAAGAATTTGTTCTTAACTGACTTGCCTAGTTAAATACATGTTGTTTTAAAACAGACACAGTGTCGATCATGAGACATGAGGCATCGTTGCACATGCATGCAGTCTCTGTGGACATCTAGGACTATTTTGAACTGAATTTAAGAAGCTCTATGTGCCTTTATGTGCCTTTAAGATATCTAGTAAACCATATTTAATCAGACCGATATAGGCTTAGCCCATAGGTTAGCAAGTCCGATCAGTCTCATCCACAATGCTTCATAAGTTTCTCAAACGAGACACAGTAAACCAACTCTGTCAGCCGAGTCGAGCTGAGCTGCGGTGGAAAAATGGTGAATTCTTTGGAGACGCCAGTTTGTGAGGCAGTCTAGTGGCAGGGGACAAGGCCCTCTTTGAGAGGGAACAGGAGTGGTCTTGTAAAGGGGATCCACTGGCCTCAGCCTACAGAGCAATGAAGCTGTCCAAGGCTGATTAAATATTTAAGGAGTTGGGAAGGAGGTCTCGCTGGTAAGTTAATATTAATGGGTCTTGTGTTGCTCTTCAAGAGGGTGGTTTGGCTCACCTGAAGAGGGACCTTAAGATACTTCTATACAAGTAGGAGAGACTAGCACACAGCGGAAACCGTTTCAAAACTGTTCCAAAATGTCACATCTAGAAAGTAATACTTCTGTTAGGCTTCCCTGTTTCCACCAGTGGGATCTGTATCTCTGTGCACTGTCTTTCTTCGTTCACTTCAAGACCTACCAGCTTGTAACCCCACCTTCACCCTGTAACTGGTATCTGCTATGTCAGGTAAAGGAAGACGACAGTAATGCTGAATGTTTTGGAAGACTTCCACAAAGAACGTCACTATGACAAATTTTGCTTACACCTCATAAAGAGAAATAATGTTTTAAGATCAGTCATGCTCTCGTTTATCTTTAAATTGAGCAGAATATATTCCAAATATGAAGAGAAAAAGATTAGGACACATTATTTACAGAGCTTTGAACTTAGATATAGATATAGATATAACAATAGAGGACGCCCAGTATGATGACCGTCACTGAAGCAAGGTAGAAAAACCACGTTCTTATGAAATGGTTTGATTCTGGAGATGAAAGCACTGAACGTAGTGGACAACCCCCAATGTGTGGAAAGAGAGAGAACTGATGTAATCTTGTAGTAGGCTAATCCTGTTACAACCGTGTTACAACCTATTCACAGCCTTTGTTTCACACCTATGTGGGTTTCTGTCATCAGTGACCAATAATAGTCATGCTTTCTGTAGGCCTGCAATGTGTGACCTCTCAGGGGAGAAATCCATGTGCCTCAAATCTATTTTGAATTGGACACATAGCATTGGCAGGTCGGCTCTGTTGGCCTAACTTTGGGAAATGGTGCCAAAGTCAAACAGAGATGGGTTATGGATTGCTTGGTTGTGTAGTGGAATGCTGAATGCATCATGGTTTGCTGAAGTTGGCCTTATTGTCTTTGTGGAAAAACACTTCCTGGTTATTCTCCAAGAATGTCCTTGGACATCCTTCTTCAGTTTTCTTTCTTTAACTCTACGTATTCATCCGTGACCCAGCACATTCCCTTTGGGAAATACAATCCAAGACGTTTTCAAAACAGAGCCACAGCTTGCGTTTTGCTTGAGTTTTGAGTTTGGGTTTGCTTGAGTTTTGCTTCAAACAGACGTTCTGGGCTTGTGGCTTTCCTATCCGCTGGTCACTACATCTAAGAACCTAATTTATGTAAGATATCATTACAGTGTTTACTAGTAGTAAAGAACTCAATAATTTCTTAATGG
Organism: Oncorhynchus nerka; assembly: GCF_034236695.1. NCBI lineage: Eukaryota > Metazoa > Chordata > Actinopteri > Salmoniformes > Salmonidae > Oncorhynchus > Oncorhynchus nerka. Next base: position 93,003,276 of record NC_088417.1, read on the forward strand.
GCACATAGTAAATGTGGTTCAACTTGTTTGTATTTATGCAAAACTTTTTGGCTTTGTAATTGACCTTGAGAGAACTTTCGACAATCAGACCATTTTGATTGATTTTTGATTGAGATCTCTGGATTAGTCATTGTTCTGATTATTTCCACTGCCTTGTGAATGGCGAGCAGCAGTCAGCTGGGTAAGATAATGGAAATGTCAAATAGTGTGAGATGACTGTTTAATTATGTGGTGGTTTAACTGTTAGTGTGGGAGGCGGATATTATTATTGTTTCATATTGGCTGTGCCTCTGATGATGAATGATTGCTGAATGGTCGCTGAATGATTGCTGAATGAATGCTGAATGATTGATGAATAAATGCGGAATGATTGATGAATGAATGCTGAATGAATGCTGAATGATTGCTGAATGAATGCTGAATGATTGATGAATGATTGATTGATGAATAAATGCTGAATGATTGATGATTGATTGATGAATGATTGATTGATGAATAAATGTTGAATGATTGATGAATGATTGATGATTGATTGATGAATCAATGCTGAATGATTGATGAATGAATGCTGAATGATTGATGAATAAATGCTGAATGATTGATGAATGAATGCTGAATGATTGATGAATGATTGATTGATGAATAAATGCTGAATGAATGCTGAATGAATGCTGAATGATTGATGAATGATTGATTGATGAATAAATGCTGAATGAATGCTGAATGATTGCTGAATGATTGATGAATGATTGATTGATGAATAAATGCTGAATGAATGCTGAATGATTGCTGAATGATTGATGAATGATTGATTGATGAATAAATGCTGAATGAATGCTGAATGATTGATGAATGATTGATTGATGAATAAATGCTGAATGATTGATGAATGAATGCTGAATGATTGATGAATGATTGATTGATGAATAAATGCTGAATGAATGCTGAATGATTGCTGAATGATTGATGAATGATTGATTGATGAATGAATGCTGAATGATTGCTTCTTGAGGCCTTTGCAGTATGTTTTTTCTTCTTCTCAATACTACACAGATTTCCTTTACTATTAATGCATTTCTAGCAACTAATGTAGCCAGTAAGTGTGTTAATAAAAAATTATGATGAAACTCTTGACACGATGCCAAGCCAAGCACTGTGATGCAGTTTGAAAAAAGTATGAAAATGTATGCACTCACTACTGTAAATCACACTGGATAAGAGCATCTGCTAAATTACTAAAATGTAAAAATATAAAACTGTGATATGGCCTCAGGGATTAAATGACATGAATGGCATTTGAACAAAATAGGCTGTATAATTTGACACAGTGACACATTGACGGTGCTTACCTGAGCCTGTATGTATTCAGAATGTTTTACCTTGCGATTTAACACTCTAGACCAGGTGTTTTGAGCAGGAGCAATATCAAAGAGAAGTGAGGTTTGCGTCATTGGAGAAGTTGCTAAGGTACATGTATCAGCTCAGACCATGGAGAATACTCTAACCCAAAGGGCAGAGACACCAAGTGAGAAGTACCTCCACCGATTTAAAAAATAAATAATGTTTTTTTAAATAATTGTGCTGAAGGCTTGCAATTAGTTTGTGCACTTAATACTTTTTGGGGATGGCATATTTAATTAACCTTATTGCTGTGAGCCTAAAAGCCTGAGTTGTGTGGTTTTATCAGAAATAAAACCCAATTACCTAAATTTGAAAGCACTGCAAATGTATGTTTGTGTTTCATCGTGTTATCAGTAAACCCTTCTCACGGCCTTCTCTGGAAACCTTGGTTAACCTACAGCATGACTGCTATCTCAAAGGGAGATTAAGTTCCATATTTGGTGGTGGCTGAACTGTGATCCTCAAATCTCTTCTGTCTACCTGTCTTCTGAAGAAGACCTTGTGGTGACAAGGCAACCACCGAGCAGAGAGAACATTTCACTTCCCCTTTCTCTGGCAGTAGAAATCGAGAAAAGAAACTGGTCCAGGTCTGTGCTCCTAGCTAAACAGTCCCATCTGTGTAACAAGATAGCAGGGTATAGGCAGGCAGGGCAGGGAGGGGGACTGGGTTGCCCATGCAGACCTTGAGGATCACAAAATGGTGGATGACCGTCCAATGCCACTGAGCCACTGATTCTCTCTGTTTTGCTCTGCAGTGGGTGCTCTATGAAATGGAGTTCTCTGTGTCTGCGTAGCTAGCTCTGTTCACCCAATCTCTGCTCTGCTGGTCTCTCTGTGATGCAGAAGATAATTCTGTCAGGCCAGAGGGAGCAGCCAGCCAAGTGAGGTGACTCTGTTAAAGCAGGTTGAGCAATATTCTGATTAGACATTGAACCATAGCCATGCATGGCAAGAAGGATCCAGAGTGCTGAGACTTATCTAGCTTAGCTGCCTTCAAACCAAACCTAAATGGTTTTAAGGATTTAATAGGCTATGTTTTGTTGCTTTTGTTGATTGCTTTTCCTTTCGGTTTGAAGGTTTGAAGGTCACACAGTCAGATGGTGAAATAATAATGGCTGCACTTTTGATTAATCCAGAAATGTTTGTTATTGAATGTAACCTCTTGTATAAGGTACTCCCTGACGAAGGCCATTTCATTATATGAATAGTTCCTTGGTTCTCCTTTCTTTTTGAAAGCCAACTGTACTTTTGCTTCAGGAAATGTTAATGTTAGCAGAATATTAAACTAGCACATTGTATATGATTAGATCGTATCAGCCATGTTTGTGATGCTTTCTAACATGAGGAAATACCCAGCTTGCTAGATGACATTAGAGGGACAGCTATGGGAGAACATTCTTCTTGATCTGCAGTTCCATTGTCTCCTGCTTGTGCAAGAGGGGCCATTGTCTCCTGCTTGTGCAAGAGGGGCCATTATCTCCTGCTTGTGCAAGAGGGGCCATTGCTCTTGAGTGCTCTGTCACAACCACCCTTTTTAGAATCAGTGGAGCAACAATAGAAGCTTTCTATAAGAGACAAAGGCTACGCTATCCTCGGAGCAAGGTTGTACTGTGCCATGATGTGCTCTTTGATGGCTTTGATGGAAAGACAAAATGGGAAATAGTTTGGTCGGCAGGCAGGCAGTAGGCTTGGCTGGCCCCGTAAAGAAGAAGAAAGCGATGTGGTGATATTAAGTAATAATGCTAGATGAGCGTTAGCTAGCTCGGGTGACGTCAGGTAACCATCTGTCATCTGAGGCTGACTGGCGGTAAATTGATTTGTTTGTTATTACTCCAAGATCCATTCAAATGTTGTTGAACAAGAAGATTGAAGATAAATATTTCTGGGGACGGAGAGCTGTTGCTCCATAAACATAGGCGTGTATGTGAAATGGCGCCCTATTCCCTTTATAGTGCACCCTTATTAACTAGGGCCCATTCATACATTAGCTAAGGTCAGTCAAACAGTGAAATATCTACCCGTGTAGATTAGAAGCGGGGCTTCAGTTGGGTGTTCTCTGTCTGAGAAGCTTCGTGTTAGTTCGTTAATGGTTGACCTAGTTCAGCTCCATATGCCATATGCTTCCTGGAACACATTTCATCTAAAATAAAAGCCATTATGGTGGTGTTGGTGGTGGAGAAGATTACTGTAATATACAATCATCTAATTTAGTAATGTTTCAAGCCAAGGCATCATAATAAGAAAACACTTTGCAACTCATTTAGAAAATGATATTGAATTCTGATGATCCTGATCTATCCATAGTGGTTGATTGATTTATCATCCAGCCAAACGGTGGTTTTAACATTTAGCAAGTCCTTTTAATAGATGAATCACTAAATGGTTCATTTATGTCACCACGGTTCAGACTAGAGGAGACATCTCATACTCGAAACTATGTCACCTCCACCACAACTAGCAGCTGCCCCACCGGGTAGAGAGAGATTCACTGGGAGATGACTATGTCTGGCTGATGTTACCTCATATGGCCCATGATACCAGCAGTGCTGTGTCTGTAATGGCATACTATTCCCTATAGGGCACTACTGGTCAGTTTAGTGCACTACATAGGGAATAGGGTGCCATTTTGGACACACCCTAGTTGATATATGTTGAACGACATGGTGCTTTTTCTACTGAATATTTCCCCTGTTTTGAATATAATAATAGGGCCGGCTGCCTCATCGATCAGCCAGGTGGAATCAATGCTTCATGTCTGTGTGTTTTCAGACACTCCCTCCAATGAGCAGAGCCACATGATCAAATCCTTTAAGGAAGGTTTGTCCTCTTATGACGATGAGTGAATAGAACAGAGGGAATAGAATAAACAGTAATTGTTTTCCTCACCGTTGTGAACCGTGTACTGGCTAATCCACAGAAATGTGGAATATTGATAAATGGATATAGGAGAACAATTTGTGTATATTATGTTTTTTTCTTCTTCGGGTAAGTATTTTGTTTCAAAAAGGGTTCGCACAAGTTGCTTGATGTAGTTGAATTTGGAACTCTGAAATTCAAGTACTGGAATACCTTGAAAATCAGACATTTTCTCAAGTTGGTACTTTAAAAGTACTTGAATTAAAAAGAGAGAACAGAAAATTATCACATATGTTAATATGAAAAATAGTAGAAATGTATTGGTCTTGTAAAGCAGATGTCCTCACGTGTTTCGCACTCTGGTTTCCAGGCGAGCTTGCTCATTCCACCCACACTGCCACTCAGCCAGGTAGGTACAGAACTGACTGATTAGGCGCGCTCCAAACATCACATCGATAGCTAAAATTCCAGTCAAATGTAGATTCAATTTTGCCTGGCAGGATATTGACATTTATGAATGTTTTTTTCCAGATTCAACCAGGGATGTAGTGGAGGGTAAACACTGTTTACACAGCTTTTTATTTGTGAAATAGCATTTACTCACCTTTTTATTTAGTTGATTATCGTTTACCCAAATATTATTGCATTCCCAACGTTGATCAACGCCCAGAAGGCTTCTTGATCTGAGTTATAATCGTGCCGACCTCTGCGAACGAGTTGAATCATGAATGCTCGTTATGTTTGCCTGCTCCCCCTGGATTTGCCTTGTTAGCAGCACATTCACTCTTCACTCTGTCCAACGGGAAATTCCGCACACGACATAGGCCGAGAGGTGAAACAAACTACCTCAGCCCAGATCAGTGGCAAGTAGCAGAGACACCGCTGACAGTGGGAATTATTTTAACATCTCTCGACCTCTGCCGTGAAACACACTTCCCTTTTGTAAGTAGATATTTCAGTCAGATGTCTAGCTAGCTAGCTAGCTCAAGGGCTCTGGCTGTTAGCCAGGTAGCTAGCTATAACTAGCTGGCTAAAAGGATGACGTTAGAAGCTAATGTTGAACGGAGCTTGACCTCAGCAGGAGCAGTTGACTGAAATTAAGCTAGCTATAGTCAAAAAATGGACAACTATAAGTTCTCATAACAAAATACCTTTTCTTTATAGAGAGCAGTGAGACAGACAGTGGTGAGTCAGGCTGCAATGAAGAAGGCAAAGGAGATACACAAAGAGAGGAAAAATTGTAGCAAGCAGGGAGAGAAGTTATTAGTACAGTGGTTCCCAAACTTGGGATCCGGGACCCATGTGGGGTCCCCTAAAATTTAAATTGGGTCCCAAGAGGGAGTCTTTAATCTTATCAAACACATGAATAACTTGTTTATCTTCAAATGGGTATAGAATACAACATTTTAGAGTCAAGTAAGGGCCTTTGTCAGAATTCACTTTCATGTCATATCTTAGGACAGCCTGTGGGGCCTAAAATGTTGTGAAATTTAAAGACAATTTAACAAATTCAGCAAAAAAGAAACATCCCTTTTTCAGGACCCTGTCTTTCAAAGATCATTTGTAAAAATCAAAATAACTTCACATATCTTCATTGTAAAGGGTTTAATCACTGTTTCCCATGCTTGTTCAATGAACCATAAATAATTCATGAACACGCACCTGTGGAACGGTCGTTAAGACATTAACAGCTTAGAGACGGTAGGCGATTAAGGTCAGTTATGAAAACTTAGGACACTAAAGAAGCCGTTCTACTGACTCTGGAAAACACCAAATGAAAGATTCACAGGGTCCCTGGTCATCTGCGTGAACGTGCCTTAGGCATGCTGCAAGGAGGCATGAGGACTGCAGCTGTGGCCAGGGAAATCAATTGCAATGTTCGTACTGTGAGATGCCTAAGACAGCGCTACAGGCAGACAGGAGGACAGCTGATCGTCCTTGCAGTGGCAGACCACGTGTAACAACACCTGCACAGGATCGGTACATCCGAACATCACACCTGCGGGACAGATACAAGACGGCAACAACAACTGCCCGAGTTACACCAGGAACGTACAATCCCTCCATCAGTGGTCAGACTTTCCGCAATAGGCTGAGAGAGGCTGGACTTGTAGGCCTGTTGTACGTTCCTGGTGTATCACCGGCAACAACATCACCCATGGGAATAAACCCACCATCGCTGGACCAGACAGGACTGGCAAAAAGTGCTCTTCGGTGACAAGTCGTGGTTTTGTCTCACCAGGTGTGATGGTAGGATTTGCGTTTACCGTAGAAGGAATGAGCGTTATACCGAGGCCTGTACTCTGGAGCGGGATCGATTTGGAGGTGGAGGGTCCGTCATGGTCTGGGGCGGTGTGTCACAGCATCATCGGACTGAGCTTGTTGTCATTGCAGGCAATCTCAACGCTGTGCGTTACAGGAAAGACATCCTCCTCCCTCATGTGATACCCATCCTGCAGGCTCATCCTGACATGGCCCTCCAGCATGACAATGCTACCACGAGCAGTATGGCTGATTTCCTGCAAGACAGGAATATCAGTGTTCTGCCATGGCCAGCAAGAGCCCAGATCTCAACCCCATTGAGTACGTCTGGAACCTGTTGGATCGGAGGGTGAGGGCTAGGGCCATTCCCCCCAGAAATGTCTGGGAACTTGCAGGTGCCTTAGTGGAAGAGTGGGGTAACATCTCACAGCAAGAACTGGCAAGTCTGGTGCAGTCCATGAGGAGGAGATTCGCTGCAGTACTTAACCTCTGTGGGATATGTGGGACGGTAGCATCCCACTTGGCCAAAAGCCAGAGAAAATGCAGAGCGCCAAATTGAAATAAATTCCTATAAAAATCTAACTTTCATGAAATCACACATGTAAGATACCAAATTAAAGCTACACGTGTTGTGAATCCAGCCAACATGTCAGATTTCAAAAAGGCTTTTCGGTGAAAGCAAACAATGCTATTATCTGAGGATAGCACCTCCATAAACAAAAGAGAGAAAACATATTTCAACCCTGCAGGCGCGACACAAAACGCAGAAATAAAATATAAATCATGCCTTACCTTTGATGAGCTTCTTCTGTTGGCACTCCAATATGTCCCATAAACATCACAAATGGTCCTTTTGTTCGATTAATTCCGTCCATATGTATCCAAAATGTCCATTTATTTGGCACGTTTGATCCAGAAAAACACTGGTTCCAACTTGCGCAACTTGACTACAAAATATCTCAAAAGTTACCTGTAAACTTTGCCAAACATTTCAAACTACTTTTGTAATACAACTTTAGGTATTTAAAAAAAGTAAATAATCGATAAAATTGAAGACGGGATGATCTGTGTTCAATACAGGAAGAAAACAAACTGACGCATGCTTTCTGGTCATGTGCCTCTATCAAACAGTACACATGCAGTGACCCTCGTTCAAGATGGCCGTACTTCTTCATTACACAAAGGAATAACCTCAAACAATTTCTAAAGACTGGTGACATCCAGTGGAAGCGGTAGGAACTGCAAGCAAGTCCTTTAGAAATCTGGATTCCCATTGAAAAGAGTGACCTCAAAAAAACAAAACAAAATCTGAATGGTTTGTCCTCGGGGTTTCGCCTGCTACATAAGTTCTGTTATACTCACAGACATGATTCAAACAGTTTTAGAAACTTCAGAGTGTTTTCTATCCAAAACTACTACTAATATGCATATCTTATCTTCCGGGGATGAGTAGCAGGCAGTTGAATTTGGGCATGCTTTTCATCCAAAATTCCAAAAGCTGCCCCCTATCCTAGAGAAGTTAATGCAGCTGGTGGCCACACCAGATACTGACTGTTACTTTTGATTTTGATCCCCCCCCCTTTTTGTTCAGGGACACATTATTCCATTTATGTTAGTCACATGTCTGTGGAACTTGTTCAGTTTGTCTCAGTTGTTGAATCTTGTTATGTTCATACAAATATTTACACATGTTAAGTTTGCTGAAAATAAACACAGTTAACAGTGAGAGGATGTTTATTTTTTTGCTGAGTTTATTATGTACACTGAACAAAAATATAGACTCAACATGCAACAATTACAAAGATTTACTGAATTATTGTTCATATAAGGGGTGGCAGGCCAGCAGGTGGCCTATTGGTTAGAGCGTTGGGCCAGTAACCGAAAGGTTGCTAGATCGAATCCCGAACTGACAGGGTAAAAATCTGTCATTCTGCCCCTGAACAAGGCAGTTAACCCACTGTTCCTAGGCCGTCATTGTAAATAAGAATTTGTTCTTGACTTGCTTGCCTAGTTAAATAAAGGTTAAGTAAAACAATGAAATAAGGAAATCGGTCAACATCATCAGTCCTGACTTACCACTCATGTATATAGTAAATAAGTAGTGAAACATGTATTATTGAGTAGAACTTGTAAGGTAGTGATGAATAGTAAGTTAATTGGTTAGAGGTTTTGGTAATATATTGCTATATGTTGGTAACTAGAAACAATTGCATAATAGGAACTATTACAAATTGATGGTCCATGGAAATAAGTATTAACCCCTGTTCAAAGCGGTCTACTTCTCAACAATCCCAGAATGGACTTAGTATTAGTATTGGTATTAGTATGGATTTGGTATTAGTATGGGGTTAGTGTTATTATGGGTGTAGTATCAGTATGGGATTAGTATTAGTATGGGTTTAGTATCAGTAGGGGTTTAGTATTAGTATGGGTTTAGTATTAGTATCAGTATGGGTTTAGTATTAGTATCAATATGGGTTTAGTATTAGTATCAATATGGGTTTAGTATTAGTATCAATATGGGTTTAGTATTAGTATCAATATGGGTTTAGTATTAGTATCAATATGGGTTTAGTATTAGTATCAGTATGGGTTTAGTATTAGTATGGGTTAAGAATTAGAATGGGTTCAGTAGTAGTATAGTATTAGTATGGATTTAGTATCAATATGGATTTAGTATTGGTATGGATTTAGTATCAATATGGATTTAGTATTAGTATGTGTTTAGCATCAGTATGGATTTAGCATCATTATGGATTTAGCATCGGTATGGGTTTAGTATTAGTATGGATTTATCATCAGTATGGGTTTAGTATTAGTATGGATTTATCATCAGTATGGGTTTAGTATTAGTATGGATTTATCATCAGTATGGGTTTAGTATTAGTATGGATTTATCATCAGTATGGGTTTAGCATCATTGTGGATTTAGCATCGGTATGGGTTTAGCATCGGTATGGGTTTAGTATTAGTATGGATTTATCATCGGTATGGTTTAGTATTAGTATGGATTTATCATCGGTATGGGTTTAGTATTAGTATGGATTTATCATCAGTATGGGTTTAGTATTGTATGGATTTATCATCAGTATGGGTTTAGTATTAGTATGGATTTATCATCATTATGGATTTAGCATCGGTATGGGTTTAGCATCATTATGGATTTAGCATCGGTATGGGTTTAGTATTAGTATGGATTTAGCATCGGTATGGGTTTAGTATTAGTATGGATTTACCATCAGTATGGGTTTAGTATTAGTATGGATTTATCATCAGTATGGGTTTAGCATCGGTATGGGTTTAGTATTAGTATGGATTTATCATCGGTATGGGTTTAGTATTAGTATGGATTTATCATCGGTATGGGTTTAGTATTAGTATGGATTTATCATCAGTATGGGTTTAGTATTAGTATGGATTTATCATCAGTATGGGTTTAGTATTAGTATGGATTTATCATCAGTATGGGTTTAGCATCAGTATGGGTTTAGTATTAGTATGGATTTATCATCAGTATGGGTTTAGTATTAGTATGGATTTATCATCAGTATGGGTTTAGCATCGGTATGGGTTTAGTATTAGTGTGGATGTATCATCAGTATGGGTTTAGTATTAGTATGGATTTATCATCAGTATGGGTTTAGTATTAGTATGGATTTATCATCGGTATGGGTTTAGTATTAGTATGGATTTATCATCAGTATGGGTTTAGTATTGTATGGATTTATCATCAGTATAGGTTTAGTATTAGTATGGATTTATCATCAGTATGGGTTTAGTATTAGTATGGATTTATCATCAGTATGGGTTTAGCATCATTATGGATTTAGCATCTTTATGGGTTTAGCATCATTATGGATTTAGCATCGGTATGGGTTTAGTATTAGTATGGATTTAGCATCGGTATGAGTTTAGTATTAGTATGGATTTATCATCAGTATGGGTTTAGTATTAGTATGGATTTATCATCAGTATGGGTTTAGCATCGGTATGGGTTTAGTATTAGTATGGATTTATCATCAGTATGGGTTTAGTATTAGTATGGATTTATCATCAGTATGGGTTTAGTATTAGTATGGATTTATCATCAGTATGGGTTTAGCATCATTGTGGATTTAGCATCGGTATGGGTTTAGCATCGGTATGGGTTTAGTATTAGTATGGATTTATCATCGGTATGGGTTTAGTATTAGTATGGATTTATCATCGGTATGGGTTTAGTATTAGTATGGATTTATCATCAGTATGGGTTTAGTATTGTATGGATTTATCATCAGTATGGGTTTAGTATTAGTATGGATTTATCATCATTATGGATTTAGCATCGGTATGGGTTTAGCATCATTATGGATTTAGCATCGGTATGGGTTTAGTATTAGTATGGATTTAGCATCAGTATGGGTTTAGTATTAGTATGGATTTATCATCAGTATGGGTTTAGTATTAGTATGGATTTATCATCAGTATGGGTTTAGCATCGGTATGGGTTTAGTATTAGTATGGATTTATCATCGGTATGGGTTTAGTATTAGTATGGATTTATCAACGGTATGGGTTTAGTATTAGTATGGATTTATCATCGGTATGGGTTTAGTATTAGTATGGATTTATCATCAGTATGGGTTTAGTATTAGTATGGATTTATCATCAGTATGGGTTTAGTATTAGTATGGATTTATCATCAGTATGGGTTTAGTATTAGTGTGGATGTATCATCAGTATGGGTTTAGTATTAGTATGGATTTATCATCAGTATGGGTTTAATATTAGTATGGATTTATCATCGGTATGGGTTTAGTATTAGTATGGATTTATCATCGGTATGGGTTTAGTATTAGTATGGATATATCATCAGTATGGGTTTAGTATTAGTATGGATTTATCATCAGTATGGGTTTAGTATTGGTATGGATTTAGCATCAGTATGGGTTTAGTATTACATTTACATTTAAGTCATTTAGCAGACGCTCTTATCCAGAGCGACTTACAAATTGGTGCGTTCACCTTAAGACATCCAGTGGAACAGCCACTTTACAATAGTGCATCTAAATCTTTTAAGGGGGGTGAGAAGGATTACTTTATCCTATCCTAGGTATTCCTGAAAGAGGTGGGGTTTCAGGTGTCTCCGGAAGGTGGTGATTGACTCCGCTGTCCTGGCGTCGTGAGGGAGTTTGTTCCACCATTGGGGGGCCAGAGCAGCGAACAGTTTTGACTGGGCTGCGCGGGAACTGTACTTCCTCAGTGGTAGGGAGGCGAGCAGGCCAGAGGTGGATGAACGCAGTGCCCATCAGTGTGGGTTTAGTAATAGTATGGGTTTAGCATCGGTATGAGTTTAGTATTAGTATGGATTTATCATCGGTATGGGTTTAGTATTAGTATGGATTTATCATCAGTATGGGTTTAGTATTAGTATGGATTTATCATCAGTATGGGTTTAGCATCGGTATGGGTTTAGTATTAGTATGGATTTATCATCGGTATGGGTTTAGTATTAGTATGGATTTATCAACGGTATGGGTTTAGTATTAGTATGGATTTATCATCAGTATGGGTTTAGTATTAGTATGGATTTATCATCAGTATGGGTTTAGTATTAGTATGGATTTATCATCAGTATGGGTTTAGTATTAGTGTGGATGTATCATCAGTATGGGTTTAGTATTAGTATGGATTTATCATCAGTATGGGTTTAATATTAGTATGGATTTATCATCGGTATGGGTTTAGTATTAGTATGGATTTATCATCAGTATGGGTTTAGTATTAGTATGGGTTTAGCATCAGTATGGGTTTAGTATTAGTATGGATTTATCATCAGTATGGGTTTAGTATTAGTATGGATTTAGCATCGGTATGGGTTTAGTATTAGTATGGATTTATCATCGGTATGGGTTTAGTATTAGTATGGATATATCATCAGTATGGGTTTAGTATTAGTATGGATTTATCATCAGTATGGGTTTAGTATTGGTATGGATTTAGCATCAGTATGGGTTTAGTATTACATTTACATTTAAGTCATTTAGCAGACGCTCTTATCCAGAGCGACTTACAAATTGGTGCGTTCACCTTAAGACATCCAGTGGAACAGCCACTTTACAATAGTGCATCTAAATCTTTTAAGGGGGGTGAGAAGGATTACTTTATCCTATCCTAGGTATTCCTGAAAGAGGTGGGGTTTCAGGTGTCTCCGGAAGGTGGTGATTGACTCCGCTGTCCTGGCGTCGTGAGGGAGTTTGTTCCACCATTGGGGGGCCAGAGCAGCGAACAGTTTTGACTGGGCTGCGCGGGAACTGTACTTCCTCAGTGGTAGGGAGGCGAGCAGGCCAGAGGTGGATGAACGCAGTGCCCATCAGTGTGGGTTTAGTAATAGTATGGGTTTAGCATCGGTATGAGTTTAGTATTAGTATACATTTTGTATTATTATGCACAGATATTAATTATACAGTATGAGTCACTGGGTCTGTATTTTGGGGCGTGGGGCACTGGGCCTGTGTTTGGGCGTGGGCACTGGGCCTGTATTTCGGAGTGTGGGCACTGGACCTGTATTTCGGAGTGTGGGCACTGGGCCTGTATTTTGGAGACTGGGCCTGTATTTCGGAGTGTGGGCACTGGGCCTGTATTTCGGAGTGTGGGGATTTTAGGGTGTGGGCACTGGGCCTGTGTTTTGGATTGTGGGGAACTGGGCCTGTGTTTTGGATGTTGGGGCACTTGGTCTGTGTTTTGGATTGTGGGCCACTGGGCCTGGGTTTTTGGGCATGGGGCACTGGGCCTGGGTTTTGTGGCATGGGGCACTGGGCCTGGGTTTTGGGGCGTGGGCCACTGGGCATGGGTTTTGGGGCGTGGGCCACTGGGCATGGGTTTTGGGGCGTGGGCCACTGGGCATGGGATTTGGGGCCTGGGTTTTGGGGCGTGGGCCACTGGGCATGGGTTTTGGGGCGTGGGCCACTGGGCATGGGTTTTGGGCGTGGGCCACTGGGCATGGGTTTTTGGGCTTGGGAAACTGGGCATGGGATTTGGGGCATGGGTTTTGGGGCGTGGGGCAATTGAGTTTTATGTATAGCTTACCTACATAAGTAACATTTAACGGAAAACGCAGTGCAGGTTGTTTATGACGTAACTACATACACTGGAAAACAAAGGCCCTGTGCAAGGTTGTTTATGAAGTTCTTACCTTTGGAGAATTGTTGTGTGATGTTAACTGTCACTGTCTCCCATAGATGGAGAGGAAACAGTTGTGAAAGGAAAGTCACAGGCCTAATGAAAGGAAGTTTAGAGAGGGGTCAAATATTATCCTGGTTCCAACGGTATCCACACCCAATAGATCTCAGTTGTTCAAACACAATTCTACTTTAACATTATGGGGTATTGTGTGTAGGCCAGTGGGGGAAAAATCTGAATTTAGTCCATTTTAAATTCTGTCTGTAACACAACAAAATGCAGAAAAGGGGTGTGAATACTTTCTGAAGGCACTGATCTTCCATATTTAAAAAATATATATTTTTACCGTGGGGTCATAGAGCAAAAGAGAGAGTATCTCCTTTCCATAAGATCGTATTAGTTTGTAGCCCAAATGGTTTGGAATCTACAGACAGAAGTTGGCACGTTGGCGCTACTGAGTGCAGATGAGTCCCGTGGGGCTTGTGGGGGTCGTAGAGAAAAACGGAGAACGTTCTGACGCTAAGGACGTTTTCGTGAGAAGATACTATGTATGTAGTATAGCCAAAACGATCCGTTTGAACTAGAGATTAGTTAGTTATTTTGGTTGCTTGCATAACCTTTGTGTGCACAGTGGGGGGCACCAGTCCCATTTTGAACCAAAATAACTAGCAAAGCATGCATTTGGAGATCCTTTGGAGACCCTTTTTAGGTAACAGGCCCATGACATACTCACCACAGACTTACCAATGCTAGCTAAGGTGATATGTGATTTAGGAGCTTCTCTCCTCAGGTGTGCAACTTAGAAACAGGAGCAGCCCTGGGTCTGATAGTCTGGTCCGCTCAACATAAATAATGCACTTAGAATGTGATTGTAATTATATCAAGAATGTAAGGGGTCAAGTGTGAAAAATGGCATCCCATGCCACAGCCAGAAATAAAACACAGTGCAGCCGATTCCCTAACAGACTGGTGTCCGTTGGGCCTTTCTTTTATACCAAGGCACAGTGATGCATAATGTATTCCCTGTTCTCTTCCCTCGTCATGGCACCAGGGACACCTCTGACATTATAGAATAGAGACCTACACTAGGCCTACCTAACGATCATGTCAATTATTGTCATAAAGGCTGTGCTGGCCTGTTTTTATATTTATTATAAAACAGTAGCCTAATAAACTGCATGTTTTTCCGACTCGTAGTGGGAGGACCAAAAGCCATGTATTTACGTCCACAGGAGATCATGGATTAGGGTGTGGTTCAATACAGTTTGACCCTTTCAACACAACCTAACATCATTTAAAAAACAATTTTTAAATTTATTTCACCTTTATTTAACCAGGTAGGCTAGTTGAGAACAAGTTCTCATTTACAACTGCGACCTGGCCAAGATAAAGCATAGCAGTGTGAACAGACAACAACACAGAGTTACACATGGAGTAAACAATAAACAAGTCAATAACACAGTAGAAAAAAAGAGTCTATATACATTGTGTGCAAAAGGCATGAGGAGGTAGGCGAATAATTACAATTTTGCAGATTAACACTGGAGTGATAAATGATCAGATGGTCATTTGCAGGTAGAGATACTGGTGTGCAAAAGAGCAGAAAAGTAAATCAATAAAAACAGTATGGGGATGAGGTAGGTAAATTGGGTGGGCTATATACCGATGGACTATGTACAGCTGCAGCGATCAGTTAGCTGCCCCGATAGCAGATGTTTAAAGTTGGTGAGGGAGATAAAAGTCTGCAACTTCAGCGATTTTTGCAATTTGTTCCAGTCACAGGCAGCAGAGACCTGGAAGGAAAGGCGGCCAAAAGAGGTGTTGGCTTTAGGGATGATCAGTGAGATACACCTGCTGGAGCGCGTGCTACGGGTGGGTGTTGCCATCGTGACCAGTGAACTGAGATAAGGCGGAGCTTTACCTAGCATGGAATTGTAGATGACCTGGAGCCAGTGGGTCTGGCGATGAATATGTAGCGAGGGCCAGCCGACTAGAGCATACAGGTCGCAGTGGTGGGTGGTATAAGGTGCTTTAGTAACAAAACAGATGGCACTGTGATAAACTGCATCCAGTTTGCTGAGTAGAGTATTGGAAGCTATTTTGTAGATGACGTCGCCGAAGTCTAGGATCGGTAGGATAGTCAGTTTTACTAGGGTAAGTTTGGCGGCGTGAGTGAAGGAGGCTTTGTTGCGGAATAGAAAGCCGACTCTAGATTTGATTTTAGATTGGAGATGTTTGATATGAGTCTGGAAGGAGAGTTTACAGTCTAGCCAGACACCTAGGTACTTATAGATGTCCCCGTATTCTAGGTCGGAACCATCCAGGGTGGTGATGCTAGTCGGGCGTGCAGTTGGAGGCCACGGAAGGAGTGTTGTATGGCATTGAAGCTCGTTTGGAGGTTAGATAGCACAGTGTCCAAGGAAGGGCCAGAAGTATACAGAATGGTGTCGTCTGCGTAGAGGTGGATCAGGGAATCGCCTGCAGCAAGAGCAACATCATTGATATATACAGAGAAAAGAGTCGGCACAAGAATTGAACCCTGTGTCACCCCCATAGAGACTGCCAGAGGACCGGACAACATGCCGTCCGATTTGACACACTGAACTCTGTCTGCAAAGTAGTTGGTGAACCAGGCAAGGCAGTCATTAGAAAAACTGAGGCTACTGAGTCTGCCGATAAGAATATGGTGATTGACAGAGTCGAAAGCCTTGGCCAGGTCGATGAAGACGGCTGCACAGTACTGTCTTTTATCGATGGCGGTTATGATATCGTTTAGTACCTTGAGCGTGGCTGTGGTGCACCCGTGACCGGCTCGGAAACCAGATTGCACAGCGGAGAAGGTACGGTGGGATTCGAGATGGTCAGTGATCTGTTTGTTGACTTGACTTTCGAAGACCTTAGATAGGCAGGGCAGGATGGATATACAGTGCCTTGCGATAGTATTCGGCTCCCTTGAACTTTGCGACCTTTTGCCACATTTCAGGCTTCAAACATAAAGATATAAAACCGTATTTTTTTGTGAAGAATCAACAAGTGAGACACAATCATGAAGTGGAACGACATTTATTGGATATTTCAAACTTTTTTAACAAACCAAAAACTGAAAAATTGGGCGTGCAAAATTAATCAGCCCCTTAATTTAATACTTTGTAGCGCCACCTTTTGCTGCGATTACAGCTGTAAGTCGCTTGGAGTATGTCTCTATCAGTTTTGCACATCGAGAGACTGACATTTTTTCCCATTCCTCCTTGCAAAACAGCTCGAGCTCAGTGAGGTTGGATGGAGAGCATTTGTGAACAGCAGTTTTCAGTTCTTTCCACAGATTCTCGATTGGATTCAGGTCTGGACTTTGACTTGGCCATTCTAACACCTGGATATGTTTATTTTTGAACCATTCCATTGTAGATTTTGCTTTATGTTTTGGATCATTGTCTTGTTGGAAGACAAATCTCCGTCCCAGTCTCAGGTCTTTTGCAGACTCCATCAGGTTTTCTTCCAGAATGGTCCTGTATTTGGCTCCATCCATCTTCCCATCAATTTTAACCATCTTCCCTGTCCCTGCTGAAGAAAAGCAGGCCCAAACCATGATGCTGCCACCACCATGTTTGACAGTGGGGATGGTGTGTTCAGGATGATGCGCTGTGTTGCTTTTACGCCAAACATAACGTTTTGCATTGTTGCCAAAAAGTTCCATTTTGGTTTCATCTGACCAGAGCACCTTCTTCCACATGTTTGGTGTGTCTCCCAGGTGGCTTGTGGCAAACTTTAAACAACACTTTTTATGGATATCTTTAAGAAATGGCTTTCTTCTTGCCACTCTTCCATAAAGGCCAGATTTGTGCAATATACGACTGATTGTTGTCTGCTAAATGACTTAAATGTAAATGTCTCCCACCTCAGCTGTAGATCTCTGCAGTTCATCCAGAGTGATCATGGGCCTCTTGGCTGCATCTCTGATCAGTCTTCTCCTTGTATGAGCTGAAAGTTTAGGGGGACGGCCAGGTCTTGGTAGATTTGCAGTGGTCTGATACTCCTTCCATTTCAATATTATCGCTTGCACAGTGCTCCTTGGGATATTTAAAGCTTGGGAAATATTTTTGTATCCAAATCCGGCTTTAAACTTCTTCACAACAGTATCTCGGACCTGCCTGGTGTGTTCCTTGTTCTTCATGATGCTCTCTGCGCTTTTAACGGACCTCTGAGACTATCACAGTGCAGGTGCATTTATACGGAGACTTGATTACACACAGGTGGATTGTATTTATCATCATTAGTCATTTAGGTCAACATTGGATCATTCAGAGATCCTCACTGAACTTCTGGAGAGAGTTTGCTGCACTAAAGGGGCTGAATAATTTTGCACGCCCAATTTTTCAGTTTTTGATTTGTTAAAAAAGTTTGAAATATCCAATAAATGTCGTTCCACTTCATGATTGTGTCCCACTTGTTGTTGATTCTTCACAAAAAAATACAGTTTTATATCTTTATGTTTGAAGCCTGAAATGTGGCAAAAGGTCGCAAAGTTCAAGGGGGCCGAATACTTTCGCAAGGCACTGTAGGTCTGTAACAGTTTGGGTACAGGGTGTCTCTCCCTTTGAAGAGGGGGATGACTGCGGCAGCTTTCCCATCCTTGGGGATCTCAGACGATATGAAAGAGAGGTTGAACAGGCTGGTAATAGGGGTTGCGACAATGGCGGCGGATAGTTTCAGAAATAGAGGGTCCAGATTGTCAAGCCCAGCTGATTTGTACGGGTACAGGTTTTGCAGCTCTTTCAGAACATCTGCTATCTGGATTTGGGTAAAGGAGAAGCTGGGGAGGCTTGGGCGAGTATCTGCGGGGGGGCTGAGCTGTTGGCCGAGGTTGGAGTAGCCAGGAGGAAGGCATGGCCAGCCGTTGAGAAATGCTTGTTGAAGTTTTCGATTATCATGGATTTATCGGTGGTGACCGTGTTACCTAGCCTGAGTGCAGTGGGCAGCTGGGAGGAGGTGCTCTTGTTCTCCATGGACTTTCCAGTGTCCCAGAACTTTTTGGAGTTAGAGCTACAGGATGCAAATTTCTGCTTGAAAAAGCTTGCCTTTGCTTTCCTGACTGACTGCGTGTATTTGTTCCTGACTTCCCTGAACAGTTGCAAATAAGTTTGATTTTAGTTTTTTTTCTAATAAAACATTTTTAATTTGCACATTTTCCCAGCGGTGGTGTTTCCACCAAACAGACTTGTTTCAGGTCAAAATCAATGTGTGATGACGTAGTGCACACAAAACTGACTTTATCGCTTACATTTTCACATACAGATTGAAGTTCAATGTGTTTCCATCGCATTTTCAACTCTACCGATTAGTTTTGTCACAAAAACTGTTGTGTTATATAGGAAATGTGCCTACTCTGGTCTTGGCACCTGTGACCTAGCCCACATCTCCTATATACGATGTGGGTAGGCTGTGCAGGTTAGCTATCTACATGAGATGATGATGGATAAGAGCCAGAGTATTTGTATTTGTCAAACGGCAGTCACGCATCGATCACCATGTCACCAGAATAAGACCCTCTATTTATTGGAAAGCAGCATCAAGCTTCTCACCGTGCAGTTCCACCACCCTTCATAACTTATTTCATCTGTAGCCTAATAAACTATTGTTTACTGAGTCGTAGTGGGAGGACCATACACCATATCGTCGCGTGACTCCAAATTTACTTTGATATATCGGTTACCACCGCCGTTTCCTGCATAATTAATTTTACAGACAATATCTCACCATGTCGAACAAACAAATGATCTGTCGTCATTTATAAAATTACACAGCTGTCGTTATTTAAAAAAAATACTATGACTTTACTCGCATTAAAACTGTGGATGGGAACGTGGTCAATGACATGAAATGAATTCAAAATGACATTCTAAGCTAAGCTAACTGCAGGCTAACCTAGACGGAGCATTGCATTATGGGAGACGTAATGCACCATGGGAATCGTAGTATACTGTAGACGAGGGCAACACAGAAGCTTCAAAATGACAAAAACAAGGAATTGTGCAGTATGACTAACAACAACGATAAAAGATTAAAATGTGTATCAAATCTTAAAGTACTGCGTATATACTAACAGGATAATAACTGGTTCTAAAGTGGCGGAATTGACCCTTTTATAGCAAGTTGTTTCATCGTGTCAAAGCTTCATCTCCTTGCAGCTGGAGATGAAACTGTACACTTAAACGAGACTCGCCCCAACCGGCGATGACGTTATCGATATACAATGACACAACACAAGCTCTGACAGTTATGGTAAAGAACATATAGGCTACAGTATCACAACATGCTCTTAGAGTTATTATGGAAAATAACATGTATCACAACATGCTCTTACAGTTATTATGGAAAATAACACGTATCACAACATGCTCTTACAGTTATTATGGAAAATAACACGTATCACAACATGCTCTTAGAGTTATTATGGAAAATAACATACAGTATATGCTACTAGAGTTATTATGGAAAATAACATGTATCACAACATGCTCTTAGAGTTATTATGGAAAATAACACGTATCACAACATGCTCTTACAGTTATTATGGTAAAGAACATATAGGCTACAGTATCGCAACATGCTCTTAGAGTTATTATGGTAAATAACATACAGTATATGCTACTAGAGTATCACAACATGCTCTTACAGTTATTATGGTAAATAACACATATCACAACATGCTCTTAGAGTTATTATGGAAAATAACACGTATCACAACATGCTCTTACAGTTATTATGGTAAAGAACATATAGGCTACAGTATCGCAACATGCTCTTAGAGTTATTATGGTAAATAACATACAGTATATGCTACTAGAGTATCACAACATGCTCTTACAGTTATTATGGTAAATAACACGTATCACAACATGCTCTTAGAGTTATTATGGTAAATAACATCCAGTGGGGTCCGGAACACTGAGGTATAATCAAAACTGGAGACTGCATCCAAGATGTTCGACCATTGTTTCAAAGGTAATCTACTGGTATTCGCATATGCCGATTCATGGACCATCTATGTCCGGGTTGCACTACGTCATCACACATTGATTTTGATCTGAAACAAGTCTGTTTGGTGGAAACACACCACCGCTGGGAAAATGTGAATATTAAAAATGCTTTATTAGGAAAAAAACTCAAATCAAACTTATGTTAGGTTGTGTTGGTCAAACTGTATTGAACCACACCCTAATCTATGATCTCCTGTGGATGTAAATACATGGCTTTTGGTCCTCCCACTACGAGTCGGAAAAACATGCAGTTTATTAGGCTACTGTTTTAGAATACATATAAAAACAGGCCAGCACAGCCTTTATGACAATAATTGACTTGATCGTTAGGTAGGGCTAGTGTAGGTCTCTACACACTTCTTGTTAACAAACTATAGTTTTGGCAAGTCGGTTAGGACATCTACTTTGTGCAATTGTTTACAGACAGGTTATTTCACTGTATCACAATTCCAGTGGGTCAGAAGTTTACATACACTAAGTTGACTGTGCAACAGCTTGGAAAATTCCAGAAAATTATGTCATGGCTTTAGAAGCTTCTGAAAGGCTAATTGACATCATTTGAGTCAATTGGAGGTGTACCTGTGGATGTATTTCAAGGCCTACCTTCAAACTCAGTGACTCTTTGCTTGACGTCATGGGAAAATTAAAAGAAATCAGCCAAGACCTCAGAAAAAATAGTAGACCTCCTTCATACAGCTCAGGAAGGAGACAAGTTCTGTCTCCTAGAGATGAACATACTTTGGTGCGAAAAGTGCAAATCAATCCCAGAACAACAGCAAAGGACCCCTTGAAGATGCTGCAGGAAACAGGTACAAAGTATCTATATCCCCAGCCAAACAAGTGCTATATAAACATAACCTGGAAGGCCGCTCAGCAAGGAATAAGCCACTACTCCGCTACAAGACCATGGTGCTTGCCTATGGAGCTGTGAGGGGAACGGCACCTCAGTACCTCCAGGCTCTGATCAGGCCCTACACCCAAACAAGGGCACTGCGTTCATCCACCTCTGGCCTGCTCGCCTCCCTACCACTGAGGAAGTACAGTTCCCGCTCAGCCCAGTCAAAACTGTTCGCTGCTCTGGCCCCCCAATGGTGGAACAAACTCCCTCACGACGCCAGGACAGCGGAGTCAATCACCACCTTCCGGAGACACCTGAAACCCCACCTCTTTAAGGAATACCTAGGATAGGATAAAGTAATCCTTCTCACCCCCCCCCCCTTAAAAGATTTAGATGCACTATTGTAAAGTGGCTGCTCCACTGGATGTCATAAGGTGAATGCACCAATTTGTAAGTCGCTCTGGATAAGAGCGTCTGCTAAATGACTTAAATGTAATGTAAATGTAAACTACTCCAAAACCTCCATAAAAAAAACAGACTACGGTTTGCAACTGCACATGGGAACAAATATCATACTTTTTGGAGAAATGTACTCTGGTCTGATGAAACAAAAATAGAACTGTTGGTCATAATGACCATCGTTATGTTTGGAGGAAAAGGGGGGATGCTTGCAAGCCAAAGAACACCATCCCAACCTTGAAGCACGGGGGTGGCAGCATCATGTTGTGGGAGTGCTTTGCTGCAGGAGGAACTGGTGCACTTCACAAAATAGATGGCATCATGAGGATGTAAAATTATTTGGATATATTGAAGCAACATCTCAAGACGTCAGTCAGGAAGTTGAAGCTTAGTCGCAAATGGGTCTTCCAAATGAACAATGACCCGAAGCATACTTCCAAAGTTGTAGCAAAATGGCTTAAGGACAACAAAGTCAAGGTGTTGGAGTAGCCATCACAAAGCCCTGACCTCAATCCTATAGAACATTTGAGGGCAGAACTGAAAATTGTGTGCGAGCAAGGAGGCCTACAAATCTGACTCAGTTACACCAGCTCTCTCAGGAGGACAACTTGTTGTGGGAAACTTGTGGAAGGCTTCCCGAAATGTTTGATCCAAGTTAATACACAAGAGTGTGTCTATATATAGAAAAATACAAATTGGGGTAATTGTCTTGCTGGAAAATTCATTTGCGGCCAAGTTTCATCCTCCTGGCAGAGGCAACCAGGGTTTTGGCAAAAATGTCCTGGTACTTGATAAATTTCATGATGCAGTTGACCTTAACAAGGGCCCCAGGACCATTGGAAGCAAAATAGCCCCATAATATCAAAGATCATCCCTACTGTAAAATATGGCGGTGGAAGTATTTTTTGCACATGCATTGTTATTTTGAAGGCCAAACGTCTCTATTTCATGTCATCTGACAATTGCACCGCCTGGAGTTTGATACACTGTATTGGCACTAAGATTAGAACCGGTGCTATGGTTATATGACATGGAAAAAAAGAGCTCTTTGGATACGCACACCAATGGTGGGTTTTGCCTTCGAAAGAACAATGCATATACAGACAATATTAATATTCCACTTAATTCCATTGACCCATGAGGCAATTTTATAGGTGGCAGACTCTTGCTTGTAACATATTCATTCTGGTTTAGAAAGGACAACATGTTGAACCATTAGGTCTGAAGCTGTCTAGTGGTAGTCTTGTTTTTTCCATATTCATTCTGAAAGCCATGGGTTGAATATATAAATATTTGACCCATAAGGTCTGAAGTAATAAGCCTGAAGCTCAAAGTCTAAATCTAGTTTTGTGTTGACATTGCCGAGTCTTCATTGTACCATATTCATTCTGAAAGTTACATTTTGAATATATGACAATTAGCTTAACAAATGAACCCATATGATGTTCTGAAGAATCTGGATCTGTACAATGTTGACATAGATAAAGTGGCAGCTGTGAGAGAGATCTTCTAGAGGAAGTGACAGAGAGCTGTGGGAGAGTGCTTCAACATGAAGTGTCCGAGATTTGTGGGAGAGAGCTTCTAGAGGAAGTGTCAGATCTTCTAGATGAAGTGACAGATATCCTAGATGAAGTGTCAGAGAGCTTCTAGATGAAGTGTCAGAGAGCTTCTAGATGAAGTGTCAGAGAGCTGTGTGAGAGAGCTTCTAGAGGAAGTGACAGAGAGCTGTGGGAGAGTGCTTCTACATGAAGTGTCAGAGATTTGTTGGAGAGAGCTTCTAGAGGAAGTGTCAAGAGAGCTTCTAGATGAAGTGTCAGAGAGCTTCCAGATGAAGTGTCAGAAAGCTTCTAGATGAAGTGTCAGAGAGCTTCTAGATGAAGTGTCAGAGAGCTGTGGGAGAGAGCTTCTACATGAAGTGTCAGATTTGTTGGAGAGAGCTTCTAGAGGAAGTGTCAAGAGAGCTTCTAGATGAAATGTCAGAGAGCTTCTAGATGAAGTGTCAGAGATCTTCTAGATGAAGTATCAGAGAGCTGTGGGAGAGAGCTTCTAGATGAAGTGCCAGAGATTTGTTGGAGAGAGCTTCTAGATGAAGTGTCAGAGAGCTGTGGGAGAGAGCTTCTAGAGGAAGTGTCAGAGATCTTCTAGAGGAAGTGTCAGAGATCTTCTAGAGGAAGTGTCAGGAGATCTTCTAGAGGAAGTGTCAGGAGATCTTCTAGATGAAGTGTCAGGAGATCTTCTAGATGAAGTGTCAGGAGATCTTCTAGATGAAGTATCAGAGAGCTGTGGGAGAGAGCTTCTAGATGAAGTGCCAGAGATTTGTTGGAGAGAGCTTCTAGATGAAGTGTCAGAGAGCTGTGGGAGAGAGCTTCTAGAGGAAGTGTCAGAGATCTTCTAGAGGAAGTGTCAGAGATCTTCTAGAGGAAGTGTCAGAGATCTTCTAGAGGAAGTGTCAGAGATCTTCTAGAGGAAGTGTCAGGAGATCTTCTAGATGAAGTGTCAGGAGATCTTCTAGATGCAGTGTCAGGAGATCTTCTAGATGAAGTGTCAGGAGATCTTCTAGATGAAGTGTCAGGAGATCTTCTAGAGGAAGTGTCAGAGAGCTTCTAGATGAAGTGTCAGAGAGCTGTGGGAGAGAGCTTCTACATGAAGTGTCAAGAGATTTGTTGGAGAGAGCTTCTAGAGGAAGTGTCAGAGAGCTTCTAGATGAAGTGTCAGAGAGCTGTGGGAGAGAGCTTCTACATGAAGTGTCAGATATTTGTTGGAGAGAGCTTCCAGATGAAGTGTCAGAGAGCTTCCAGATGAAGTGTCAGAGAGCTTCCAGATGAAGTGTCAGAAAGCTTCTAGATGAAGTGTCAGAGAACTGTGGGAGAGAGCTTCTACATGAAGTGTCAGATTTGTTGGAGAGAGCTTCTAGAGGAAGTGTCAAGAGAGCTTCTAGATGAAGTGTCGGAGAGCTTCTAGATGAAGTGTCAGAGACCTGTGGGAGAGTGCTTCTACATGAAGTGTCAGAGATCTTCTAGATGAAGTGTCAAGAGAGCTTCTAGATGAAGTGACAGAGCTGTGGGAGATTGCTTCTACATGAAGTGTCAGATTTGTGGGAGAGCTTCTAGAGGAAGTGTCAGAGAGCTTCTAGATGAAGTGTCAGAGAGCTGTGGGAGAGAGCTTCTACATGAAGTGTCAGAGATTTGTTGGAGAGAGCTTCTAGATGAAGTGTCAGAGAGCTGTGGGAGAGTGCTTCTACATGAAGTGTCAGAGATTTGTTGGAGAGCACTTCTAGAGGAAGTATCAGAGAGCTGTGGGAGAGAGCTTCTACATGAAGTGTCAGAGAGCTGTGGGAGAGAGCTTCTACATGAAGTGTCAGATATTTGTTGGAGAGAGCTTCTAGGTGAAGTGTCAGAGAGCTTCCAGATGAAGTGTCAGAGAGCTTCCAGATGAAGTGTCAGAGAGCTTCCAGATGAAGTGTCAGAAAGCTTCTAGATGAAGTGTCAGAGAACTGTGGGAGAGAGCTTCTACATGAAGTGTCAGATTTGTTGGAGAGAGCTTCTAGAGGAAGTATCAAGAGAGCTTCTAGATGAAATGTCAGAGAGCTTCTAGATGAAGTGTCAGAGAGCTGTGGGAGAGAGCTTCTAGATGAAGTGACAGAGAGCTGTGGGAGAGAGCTTCTACATGAAGTGTCAGATTTGTTGGAGAGAGCTTCTAGATGAAGTGTCAGAGAGCTTCTAGATGAAGTGTCAGAGAGCTTCTAGATGATGTGTCAGAGAGCTGTGGGAGAGTGCTTCTACATGAAGTGTCAGAGATCTTCTAGAGGAAGTGTCAGGAGATCTAGATGAAGTGTCAGGAGATCTTCTAGAGGAAGTGTCAGGAGATCTTCTAGATGAAGTGTCAGGAGATCTTCTAGATGAAGTGTCAGGAGATCTTCTAGAGGAAGTGACAGGAGATATTCTAGAGGAAGTGTCAAGAGATCTTCTAGAGGAAGTGTCAGGAGATGTTCTAGATGAAGTGTCAGGAGATCTTCTAGATGAAGTGTCAGGAGATCTTCTAGAGGAAGTGACAGGAGATATTCTAGAGGAAGTGTCAAGAGAGCTTCTAGATGAAGTGTCAGAGAGCTTCTAGATGAAGTCTCAGGGAGCTGTGGGAGAGAGCTTCTACATGAAGTGTCAGAGAGCTTCTAGATGAAGTGACAGATATCTGGTTTCTGTCAACATTTGGTTGTATGTTTGTTATTTGTAAACCTTTTCAAATATTAAATAATAATTTATGAATCTCTCTTGTGTTGTGTCATCTCTCATGGACAACAATAGATTGATGTCCATGAGAGATGACACAACACAAGAGATCAATAATGTTCTCAATCAATCCAGGATTAATAATTGAGGATCTCTACACCACCATAACATGTCTGTAGTGTGTTATCAGTTAAATGTGGCCACATAATTTAATCTGCGGCTTCCCTTGCCTGCCTCTCCTGTATACTGCAGGAGATGGTGGATTGGTTGAGACCAGACCGACCAACGGCTAAGAACAAAACCTCTGTACTCTTAATCAGCTTAATGCTGGCTTATTCAAAGGCCTCTTTCAGACAGGGCAGCTGCTGCCGCCAGGCCGGGCCCAGTTTGAGTAGAGGGTGTGACTGCTGGCAGGCCTCGCCGATGCAGAGAGACTGGTTGGTGATTAACAAATGTCAGTAGACTTTGGAATCTGGGGAGCAGAATCAGGTGGCAGGGTCATGCTGGCCTGTTTTCCCTATCTTCCTCCCCTCTTTCCTCACTCTTCTCTTCCTCCCATCTTCCTCTCCCATCTTCCTCTCCTATCCTCTCGTCCTCCCTTCTCTTCCTCACTCCTCTCCACTAGAGGTCGACCGATTATGATTTTCCGATACCGATTATTGGAGGACCAAAAAAGACGATACCGATTAATCAGACAATTGTTTTACATTTTATTTGTAATAATGACAATTACAACAACACTGCCAGTGTAACAGTATAGCTTCTGTCCCTCTCCTCGCTCCTCCCTGGGCTCGAACCAGCAACACAACGATAACAGCCACCATCGAAGCAGCATTACCCATGCAGAGCAAGGGGAACAACTACTAGAAGGCTCAGAGCGAGTGACGTTTGAAACGCTATTAGCGCACGCTAACTAGCTAGCCATTTCACTTCTGTTACACCAGCCTCATCTCGGGAGTTGATAGGCTTGAAGTCATAAACAGCGCTATATAACAGCGCAATATTTTTCCCTTCCCAATTTGTTTTAAAGAAGCTGATGTGGTGTCATTCCAAAGGCCTGACCCTCTTAATTATTTGGTTATTTTCAAAGTAATTTTTTTTGTCTCCAATAAATGTATTGTCATCAATGAATGAAAGGGCTAAGTCAGGAAGGCTGGCAAGTGCGAGGTGGTTTTGCTGAGCTACATTGCAGGCAAGGCAGGCAGGCTGAAGGACTTGAGACACAGTACATCTGGCAGATAGATTTCTGTCAGCAGCTCTCAAGTGACTGTCTGGGCTGTCTCAGGACCCGTCACAAATGGCACCCTATTCTCTATATAGTCCACTACATTTGACCAGAGCCCTATCGTTTGACCAGAGCCCTATTTTGACCAGGGCCCCATAGGGATCTGGTCAAACGTAGTGAATAGGGAGCCATTTGGGATGCAGCCTCTGTGAGGAGGATCTGATCTGTGGAGCCATGTTGTGCAGTGAGAGCACTGGCTGAACACCTAAGCACACATAGCTGGCTGGCTCCTAAAATGGCTGCCCTTGAAGCTCAAAGGATCTGCTGCACAGCTCAGTGCCTGACTGTCAGAGCGCCGACAGAGCAGATAAAAGCATTACAAATACCGTCCATTAACTTGGTGTGGCTGGCATGGAGTCACTAAACTGACACCAAGGGAGATAGTAGCAGGAACGTTCTTGATATCCATGTCAAGGATCCTGGCATTAGAATGCATCTTTGTTTTGTATTCCATGTTCCGAGTTCCGACGAGAGAGCTGCCACAGATCAACTTGACCCTGGACAACAATGAGGGAGCAGGAACTGGCTTCTCGGTACCCACTGGCAGGCTGCAGGGGCTGTTCCAGTGGAGATTGGTTGGTTACTGCACGGACGTTAACTGCTATGGTTTTATACCAGAGGTCTGCTGAACCTGCAGCCAAAAATAAGCTACATAGGGGCAATACCAAAACAAATGGACAGATGACTGAAAATAATGTCCCCTTCTACCACAGTTAGCCATAGGAGAGGAGAAGTCACTGTGTCATTGGAGCTCTGCACCAGGTTACACTGTTCAACCTGTTATTTTGTTGCTACTATGGTGTATGTTTACAGGACCAGGTAAAGGAAGAGTTTGTGCTCAAACTCAAATTGACATTTACTGGCCACCATTTTGCCACAGGTGCAGGAGCTTCAGATAAACAGGATATATATTGGCCTTGTGGTGGTATTGCAAAGATCCTCCTAGGACAGGAATGCTGGTGGATGGCTCTGTAAGATAGGGCCAGGGAGTCGAATAACAGAGGCTTTCTAAAGTCAACAGCTTTTTAGTGCTCTTCTTTCTACCTTCTACTGTTCTGAACAGTATATATTTGAATATGAACTTGTGCTGGTTGTATAGACTATTGCCATAAGGGCTGGTCAAATTCTATAGACATCTTACCAATAAATAACCCCCAGAATGCTATGTTATGATTGTTCTGCCAAGACCAAAGGATTATACAATACGATGCATATTTCACTGGGCTACACTGTGCTAGTAGAGGGAAGCAATAATCCTCTTTGAATACATGCAAATATTAATGTCCTTGGTCTAGACGAATGCACAGCACAGATGACCTGTGGCAAATGTATTAAATATGGCCTGTTCTGCTTTCTGCAGAATTAGTCCTGGTGTTTTAGTTCAGCCTTCATTTAGAAAGTGTTAATAATAAAAAGAGTGCCCATCACGCTGTGACGAGTTTGAATGTTAATGAGTTACATTTCAAGGTAATGCCGTGTGTCTCTCTGTGTGTCATCACACAAAGAAGTTTGGATAAGAGGCGAAACCCCTTTTGATGAAATAGCTGTCATAACTGCCACATAAACAGCCATTTTATGCCCCACTCATGTTTCACTCTCTGTGTTTTTTTGCTTTTTAACTGACACGGACTGTAGACAGAGATGGCTAATTAAGATTGTCTTTTGTGATGCTCTAAAAACTGCCCGGTGCTATTTGTTTACCATCCATAGTTTTGGAAACATGTTTTAGAATGGGAAGCGGGTTACATTTGGAGTTGTGTGGTTTTTTGCCACACTGTGTAATACTTTATTCCTCTTGGGACTAGTCTGTCCACAAGTTTGGGATTTATGTTTGTATCGTAACAATACACACCAGTGTGTGTTTATGTGGCATTGGTCTACATTGAAAACTGTCTATTTGAAACAGAGAAATGTCAATGAATGGCATATCGGTGTATTTATGTGCAGCAAGTCAGTTTGACCAACAAGCAATGCCATTGGTTAGTTAGAATGTCGAGGTCAGAGGTGACAGGTTATTATCAGTTGGTCCTCGCTATCCGTGAACCTTGGGACTTCTCTACCCCGTTTAAAATGTTTAAGGTAAGGATTATGGTTAATGTTAGGGTAGGGGTTAAGGATTAGGGTCGGGACGTCCCAAGGATACCAGATAGCACTGACCATTATCAGTTACATCAGTTGTGTGTTTCATCATGGAACAGAATAGCACTGCGGACACAAAGCTTTATCTTTCTCTCTGTGTGGATTGATTTAAGTCTTATTTGGGAGGGACTTGATGCAATCTGAGGGAATTGTGTGTGTGTGTGATGTAAATATTGGGACGCAGTCTGACGGTTATGCGTCCCAAATAGTACCCTAGTCCCTTTTTTAGCGCTCTACTTTTGACCACCGCCCATAGTGCCCTGGTCAAATGTAGTGCGTCATATCAGGAATAGGGTACTATTTGGGATGCATCCTGATGGCGCTGCTCTCCAGCTGTAGTTTATCCCAAGGTAATAAAAATGGAACAAATCAACTCAGTAATCCCTCCTCAGATTGCCCATTGTTCTTGGAACCATGCAGCAGCAACAACAACAACAGATCTTCTTAGTATGCGCTGCAGTGATGTCAGAGCTGAAGAATCCAGCCGTCTGTAGATGTCTCTAATGTTGACGTGTGAGACCGAGGCAGAAACTGACCAATTCTCTTGTCTTGCCTTCTCCAAAATGGCTCTACTGTTGCATTTCTATCCCAGGGTTTTAGCCTACACTAATTTCTATACCAGGGTTTTAGCCTACACTCATTTCTATCCCAGGGTTTTAGCCTACACTCATTTCTATCCCAGGGTTTTAGCCTACACCGGTGCTAGACCTAAATACTTTTGTGTTTCCACCCATGTGGCCTAAATGTGACATGTTTTTTGACTGAGACTGAGGCATCGTCCCTTCACTTTATTTTCTTTCCCTACTCACCCATTCTCTTCTCTTATGTTTTTCCTTTGCCAGGTTTCCCTGATTTTCCAGGGAGTCCTCAGCGATGGAGGTGCTACAGTGCGATGGCTGTGACTTCCGTGCTGAGTCATATGACGACCTCAAGGCCCACATCCAGGATGTCCACACAGCCTTCCTGCAGCCCACGGACGTCGGAGACGGAGAGGGGGGCGGGAGTCCCTGCCAGTCCAGGTCAGACTCTCTTAACTCCCCCAGCCAGACAGAGGGGGAGGAGGAGGATGAGCAGAATGAATCTCCCCAAACTGAAACGGGTAAGGGCACTCCATCGACTGTGTTGTGTATGGACAAATGATTATGATTCATTATTATGAATGATATGTCTTATACTTTACATATTTATACTTTACATATATTTCTTATACGTACATATTTTATATATTTATATAAAGATGCATATAATTATTAAAGGAAAGATTGATTCAAGTTTTACACTGGTCTCTTTTTTTCTTCTTTCTTTCCCACAGGCCACTGCTTCGAAACAGACTTTTCCAGCTCGAACCAAATGCCATACAACAAGTCAACAAACCAGTCCAACAAGTCAGCAAACCAGTTATTCCAGTGTAAGATCTGTGTCCGTTACTTTAGATCCAAATCTCTCTTGAGTAAACACACCAAGAAGGTACATGGAGCCACACTAAGTGGTGGGAGCTCACCAGCCTCCCAGGCGTCCAAACAGTCCAACTACAACATCCTTATCCATGACAGTCTCGGGAAAGTGTTCTCCTGCCAGTATTGTACATACAAGTCTCCACGCAAAGCCAGGATCCTGAAACACCAAAAGATGTATCATAAAGGGAAACTTAATCTGGACCCCTCAGAATCTCCGTCTGAGGCTGTTGAAGAATCTGAGGCATTGTCGTCTGAGGAACCCAGTGAGGAACTAGAAGAGGATGTGGTGGAACGTGGCATCTCGGAGTCCATGGTTAAACCTCTGGGAACGTCCAGGGGGAACCAGGCTCTTCGTGGTGAATGGTGTGATAACATGATGAAAAACAACAACGTGGCGAAAAGGATCTCAGCCATCCACCCAGGTGGAGAAGGAGAGGGAAGCGCAGGCTCTTCTAAATCGGATTCCCCCTCTTCCCCAAGAAGCCCTCCTAACTCCAATATGGTTTCCAATGACCAGAGTGTTAATGAAGGCTCCTCAGTAGCCAACTGCTCAGTTTTCAAGCTCAGCAAGACCGCCTCTGGGATATCACCCTATCAGTATTCACAGATCCAATCGGTAGCTCCCAACAGCACAGGATCCTCCATTTTGTCTGAAAGGTCCACCTTCGTGATGTCTGATGTCTCCAACTCTGCCATAGAGATGGATTCAGGCATGCTGGATGACCCTAGGAGCACCTCTGAAGACGACGATGAACTGGGTGACGAGGATGACCCCAAATACACCGACCCGTCAGCCGGTGATTCTGCTAAGCAGCTTCTGTCTGAGGAGGATAACAAGATGCTGGAGACTAAAGGGATACCATTCAGAAGGTACATGAACAGGTTCCAATGTCCCTTCTGCTCTTTCCTCACCATGCATCGTAGAAGCATCTCCCGTCACATCGAGAACATACACCTGTCTGGTAAGACTACAGTGTACAAGTGTGACGTGTGCCCCTTCATCTGCACCAGCCCTCTCAAGTTAGGCACGCACAAGCAAAGCCACTCCTCAGACTGGGACACCATGGACTTGACCAGTGAAAGCCCAGGTCCTCAGAACGAGACTCCAGAACCAGTGAACGGAGGAAATGTTTCTGCTTCCAAAGTCAATGGGAAAAAGCTAAACAGTGTGCTAAATGACCTTAATCAGCAGAACCCTCACCGTTGTACTCTTTGTAGCTTCTCGACCACCACCCTGAAAGGTCTGAGGGTCCACCAGCAACACAAACACTCCTACTGTGACGAAATGCAAGCTGTCGTTCTGGAGGAGTCAGCAAATGAGCAGCAGGACACTGAATTAGAAACTCTCTCCAATTCTCAGAGCTTTGTACAAAAAACCCAGACTTCGATTCTTGGACTTGGATCCAAAAAGCACTTAACCGGGAAAACAGCAAGAAAGTCCATCAACGACCTACCTTTGGATCTGTCTCCAGTCAAAAAGAGAACTAGGATTGATGAAATCGCCAACAACCTTCAGAGTAAGATCAGTCAACAACAGGAGGATCTGGTGATTAATCTGGAAGAAATTGATGATGAAGAGGAAGGAGAGCTCAACATTGATGAAGATGCAGGCCGAGACAAGGAGGAGAATGACAGCGATAGTAAAAATCATGGCTACGTTTACAACAAGCTTTACGAAGGCCGGGTGGGGAAAAGAAAAAGAACTCTTACGTCAAAGCTAAGAAACATTCCCATTGCGCTGACACTCTCTGAGGATGAGGACAACGACTCTGCTGATCCTAAAGCTGATCTCCAGGACCAGAGCAGCCAAGACAGCCGGGACACTTCTTTCCATGAGAACCTGGACTATTCAGAGGTCTCTGGGGTCGCACGCTTCTATTGCAAGCACTGTGACTACCACAACAAGTCAGCCCGCAGTGTAAGCACCCACTACCAGAGAATGCACCCTTATATCAAGTTTAGCTTTAGATACATCCTTGACCCCGAGGATCAGAGCGCAGTCTTCCGTTGCCTGGAGTGCTTCATCGAATACACCAACTTCAACGATCTTCACGATCACTACATGGATCACCACCCAGAAGCCAGCAATGTGCTGAACTTCAACCAGCCAGATCTGGTGTACATGTGCCGCTTCTGTTCGTACACAAGTCCAAACGTCAGGAGCTTGATGCCCCATTACCAAAGAATGCACCCTGAAGTGAAAATAAACAACGCTATGATCTTCTCAAGCTATGTGGTGGAACAGCAACACAAGGGTGCAGAATCTCAAACTCTGAGAGAAATATTAAACTCCGGTCCCAAGAGTTTCACCTGTAGCTCTTCCACTTCCACGCCCAAGTCCTCATCCAGTCCTGCCCACAAAAATGCTGCAAAGACGCAAGATACAACTGCAGAGACGGAAGCCCTGAAAGAGGGTGGTAACGTTGTGGTGTATGACTGTGAAGTATGCTCCTTTGCTAGCCCTAACATGCACTCTGTTCTAGTTCACTATCAGAAGAAGCACCCAGAGCAGAAGGCCTCGTATTTCCGCATTCAGAAAACTATGAGGGTTATCACAGTTGATAGGCCACTGTCAGCAGGCAGCTCTTCCTACAACGTCAACATACCCACCCCTGTGAAGTCATCCAGCGCCACAATGCCATTTGGTACGGATGAGGAGATCTACTACTGTAAACATTGTGTTTACAGCAACCGCTCTGTTGTGGGTGTTCTTGTCCATTACCAAAAGAGACATCCAGAGATAAAAGTGACAGCGAAATACATCAAGCATGCCACTCCCACCCCTGGGTTGATGAAACTAATGGATGAGCTACAGATTGCACCTCCAAAGCAGTTCCTCAAACAGTTCAACAACAACGGATTCGATGGATCCAGTAATTCCCACGGTAGGGTTGGCACAGAGAAGGGAGAAGCAGAGATGCTCTTCTTCTGTCAGCACTGTGACTATGGGAACCGCACTGTAAAAGGAGTGCTGATTCACTACCAAAAGAAGCACAGGGACGCAAAGTCGAATGCTGACCTTGTACGCCGGCACACTGCAGTGGTCCGCAGTCAACGAGAGCGAGCTCAGATGGGCCAGTCAGGCACTGCAGCCTCTGCCATAGCCCCTGCTGCTCCTGCTGAGATAGAGACGTCCTCCGAAACCCTTCGCTCATTGAAGTGCAGGCACTGCTCTTATACATCTCCATACGTGTATGCCTTGAAGAAGCACCTGAAGAAGGATCATCCTACTGTGAAGGCCACAGCCATGACCATTTTACACTGGGCGTACCAAGATGGCATCCTGGAGGCTGGTTACCACTGTGAGTGGTGCATCTATTCCCACGGAGAACCCAACGGGCTGCTCTTGCATTACCAAAGACGGCACCCAGAGCACAACGTTGACTACACATACATGGCCAGCAAGCTGTGGGCAGGGCCAGATACTACGGCCTCCCAGCCGGGAGGGAACGCTGGGGACACTAAGCACTACCAATGCAGAGATTGTGCCTTCGAGGCTTGTTCCATCTGGGATATCACCAACCACTACCAAGCTGTCCACCCCTGGGCTGTCAAAGGGGATGAGTCTGTGCTACTGGACATCATCAAAGGTCAAAGGTCCCAAGTGACACTCCACCCGTCGATGGCTAAAGGACCACCTTTCACTTTTCTTCCGATTGCGCACGATGAAGGCTCACTGGATATCCCTACGCCACCTCAAGAACACCTCCAACACCATCCCAGGCTCTCCCACACAAGCAGCTCTATCTCAAACAGCCCGTACCAGTGCACGGTATGTCTGTCTGAGTATAACAGCCTACATGGACTTCTGACACACTATGGCAAGAAACACCCAGGCATGAAAGTCAAGGCGGCTGACTTCGCACAGGAAGCTGATATCAATCCAAGTTCGGTTTACAAGTGCCGCCACTGTCCGTATGTGAACTCACGCATCCATGGAGTTCTCACTCATTACCAGAAGAGGCATCCGTTGGTGAAGGTCACCGCGGAGGACTTCTCAGATGATATAGAGCAGGTTAAAGATATAACTGAAGTGGATGACAAGTGCAAAACCCAAAGACAGGGCTATGGTGCGTACAGGTGCAAAATGTGTCCTTACACTCATGGGACATTGGAGAAACTGAAAATTCACTACGAGAAATATCACAATCAGCCAGCTTCAGATATGTTCAAGACTCCCCACATGCAATATTCCACAGTGAAAGATGAGCCGGTGGCTGAATGCAGTGCCACGAGTCTATCGTCAGAGGTACAAGAGGTCAGCGAATTCGAACTCGCTCTCACCCAGTTCCCCATCAACAAAGGAGAGGCCCATGCTGTATTTAGGTGTCAGCTCTGCAAGTACTTCTGCTCGACCAGAAAAGGCATAGCTCGACACTACCGCATCAAACACAACAATGTCAGAGCTCAGCCGGAAGGCAAGAACAATGTCTTCAAGTGTGCTCTCTGTTCGTACACCAATCCCATTCGCAAAGGCCTGGCAGCTCACTATCAGAAGCGTCATGACATTGATGCCTACTACACACATTGCCTGGCAGCCTCCAAGATGTTGACGGAGAAGCCCAGTAAAGTGGTGGTGCCCTTGGCGTCGGAGGCGGAAGGGTCGGAGCTGACCGAGGAGTTACGATTGGCCGTGGAGAGGAGAAAGTGTTCGCTCTGTGCTTTCCAGGCCTTCAGCAGGAAGAGCATAGTCTCCCACTACATCAAACGCCATCCAGGAGTCTTCCCCAAACGGCAACACTCCAGCAAACTTGGACGCTACTTCACTGTACTCTATGCCAAAGAACCCGAACCTATCGAAGAGGTGAACAAAGTGGTGGAGGTTGAACCGAAGCCCGAGCCAGAGGGAGAGGTTGCCGAGTGGCTGCCGTTCAAGTGTCTAAAATGCTTCCAGCTATCCTTCAGCACGGTCGATCTGCTCTCCATGCACTACAACGACCATCACAGTGGCA
The DNA here is from genome assembly GCF_034236695.1 of Oncorhynchus nerka. Lineage (NCBI taxonomy): Eukaryota > Metazoa > Chordata > Actinopteri > Salmoniformes > Salmonidae > Oncorhynchus > Oncorhynchus nerka. The sequence continues at coordinate 93,039,349 of NC_088417.1, forward strand.
AGGACCTGAAGCGGGACTTCGTCATCCACCCCAGCCTTACGGAGGATGGGACGGAGACAGAGCTCTATCAGTGTGCCCACTGTGAGCTGAAATTCCTGGGCCTTCCTCTCCTCAGCACTCACCTGATGAACCATAACGAGGAGTTCCAGAAGAGGGCGATGAGGCAGGAGAGGAGGAGGCAGCTCCTCAGCAAGCAGAAGGCATCTGAGCCACCGGAGACAAAGACTGAGAAGGTGAGTTGTACAGTTCAAGGACAAGTTATTTATCATCTCAGTAAAATACCTGATGTGGTCAGAGTCGAATGAGACAGGCATAATAAGCAAGACTATAGGGAGCGTTTATCTTAACTCTGCATTGTTGGAAAAGGACTCGTAAGTAAGCATTTCACTGTTAGTCTAAAATGTAATGGCTAAAATAGCAATGTTACCCATTGAATAACGAATATGAAATATTTTAAGTATTATTTTAAGAAATTTCATCAGCAATAGAAAATATAATTGCAACTAGTCTTGTGAAAAGCAACTTGTTTACAATTTTGTCTGACCCCCCCCCGTTTCCCCTTTCTTTTAGCTGGTGAACAATGCTGACAAAGCTCCGATCGGCTACAGGTGTAACTTCTGTGTGGAGGTCCACCCCACTCTCAGAGCCATCTGTAACCACCTGAGGAAACACGTCCAGTACGGGGAGGTCAAGGAGGGCCATGTCAAGGTAATGATGATCACATAGCCAAGGGTTTGGTAACATACGGGTGTCACACATACTCTTGACAAGTCTTACAGTGAATTATAATTGCATCATAATGCCTTCTACCTGCAGCTGCAGGCTCTAAGTATAGGGTTTTTTATCAGTATTCAGTCACTAGTTCATTTAGACTGTAGAGTTAGTAGGTTTATTGCTTATATAAATGCTTTATATGCATATTATTAATGTACGTGCATTAAGATAGTTAAATACATTCTTACAAATAGAAGTATAATTTATTATTATGCGTGTTTTTATCCCATAACACATTTTAGCCCTTTACCTCATTAAAACATGATCTCAGCTGAAACTGAAAGGTTACTTCTGAAGCTGTTTTTTAAATGTTTAAAATTCCCCTAAAACGTATCTCTAAAAGCCACTGTGTCCCCCGTTTTCTTTGGTTCAGAGTCCGTCATGACTTCTGACTCCTAGCCCTCAGAGACCCCCACAGTGCTGAGGTCGGTTTTTAGGGGGCAGCAGGGTTCTGTTTTTGGGTAGACAGTCTGTCAACTTCCCCTGGAGAAAACAAGTGAGGTAGTCCCTCCCTTCCATTGCAGGGCAGGCAGGCACCTGGGTAGACAGTCTGTCAACTTCCCCTGGAGAAAACAAGTGAGGTAGTCCCTCCCTTCCATTGCAGGGCAGGCAGGCACCTGGGTAGACAGTGTCAACTTCCCCTGGAGAAAACAAGTGAGGTAGTCCCTCCCTTCCATTGCAGGGCAGGCAGGCACCTGGGTAGACAGTCTGTCAACTTCCCCTGGAGAGAACAAGTGAGGTAGTCCCTCCCTCCCGTTGCAGGGCAGGCAGGGGGAAAAGAAGCCATAACTTTGAGTGCAGCGGATAACCGCTTGGACATTAGTATTCCACTGAGCTTGCCAGGGACTTGGCAAAAGGACGACAGGCCTGAAGATTTAAAGCCTCACCCAAAAAGGAAGCCAAATGAATGCCTGGTTGATTCTGCGGGCCATGCCACTCCAGGCCGTTGTAATGGGGCGGCAGGGTAGCCTAGTGGTTAGAGTGTTGGACTAGTAACCGAAAGGTTGCAAGTTCGAATCCCTGAGCTGACAAGGTACAAATCTGTCGTTCTGCCCCTGAACAGGCAGTTAACCCACTGTTCCTAGGCCTTCATTAAAAATAAGAATTTGTTCTTAACTGACTTGCCTGGTTAAATAAAGGTAAAAAAAATAAAATAAAATGCTGCATACAGAAGATGGCATGGCTGAAGTCCTGTCAGAAAGAGCGAGAGAAGCCATCTCTGTGATGGCACCAACTATTAGGACTAGAAAACTAAACTAAACCACTCTGGAAATTTGCCCCCGACTAAGTGTGGTGGAAATATTTTGAATATGAAGAGAAAGTCAATCAGAGAAACACAGCGTATAGCACATATTTACACTGCATATTTGTTTCATATGAACATCTAGGCTACTACATGTTTCTGTAATAGTTTGTACTAGATCTCTTGTCATTTACATTGGCCCTGGCCTGTCCCCTAGCTCTCCCAGAGGGTGGGTGAGAATAGGCTGACGATGCAAGGCTGGCCAGTTCTGCGGACGCCCATCTTATTTATGGTCCTATGAAGTGCGGGGTCAGGTCCTTGAGCAGAAATAGTGAGCTTCCTGTAGGCCATAAAAAGCCACGTTGGTTGTCTGTTGGCCGTCATGTCAGTGTGAGAGAGCAAGAGAGAGAGAGGGAGAGTTTGCGAGGGGCCTAGGACAGAAAACACTTTGTGCTGCCTTTCCCAGATCAAGGAAGTGGGACATGCAGACCAGGACAGACCGTGGTCTTATTCATTAGGCGCCAAACAACGGAAAACGGACTGAAACCGGGAGGGACTACATGGACTTGCCCAGTCAGAAATACTCATTTCTGTTTCCTGTTGCAAAGCATTTAAAAACGTTTTTTCTTTCAATGGGCCATTGAATATGTCTCAGGCTGTGGTCTCTGGTCGCCTGGTCTCTGTCGTGGCGTCTTCAAGGTTAATGTCCACATAATCAACTACAGTCACAGGAAGGCAAAGTTAGTTCTCTTTGGCTAATAATGAGGAAGATCTGTTAAAAAACAGATCCTACTTTAACCATCACCAACTGTCAGATTAAAGAAACCACACAGAAGACCTGGTTAGTGTTAGTGGTAACAGCAGTAGTAAGAATTTAGTAGTTCATTTTGTAGACCTTGGGAATTGGCTCCACTTTCACGGGACGTTCTAAACGTTGACTAGAAAAACCAATCAGTGTCTTAAAGCCCTACTTTTACACCTAAACCATTTTGCTGTTCTCTACGGTATGTCTAATTTACTGTTCTCTACGGTATGTCTAATTTACTGTTCTCTACGGTATGTCTAATTTACTGTTCTCTACGGTATGTCTAATTTACTGTTCTCTACGGTATGTCTAATTTACTGTTCTCTACTGTATGTCTAATTTACTGTTCTCTACGGTATGTCTAATTTACTGTTCTCTACGGTATGTCTAATTTACTGTTCTCTACGGTATGTCTAATTTACTGTTCTCTTCAGCAAGTCTAGGCAATGGGCGGCCCGCGGGCCAAAACCGGCCTGCAAGTGATTTGTTTTTGGCTTGCAAAAAAAATATTTGGTCAAAGAGGACCAGGAATTCAGCAAGAAATTAGTTTAATTTAGGAAATATGTTCCCAAGTATGTCCACAAATGAAAAAAGAGACTTATGCGATCGTGTATCAATGTAGTCAAGGTAGGAAATAATTGTTCTTTTCACATACAATATCGTTTTGAGCTTTGTTGCGGTCAATTTGCAGTGTAAAAATGTTTATGATTATGTTCCTACCCCCTGACCATCCACTCCAACAAAGAAAGGCCCGCGGCTGAATCTAGTTGGCTATCCCTGCTCTACAGTATGTCCATGCCAGTAGGGAGGTTATTCGAATTTAACTTCAATCACAGCTAGCAATATTGGTTTAAATAAAATTCAGGAATCAAATAACATATTCGACCATGATGGTGTGACTGACTAGGCTCAATCTCAAGTTCTGTACGCACCACGAGACTGTTAACCCAGTGAGCCAAAGCCTAAAGCAAGGTTAGTTTGGTAGAATGAACAGTTTGGAGTACATTAGTCAGGACGACCTGTTAACTGCCAAAGCATATGGAAATGATAAATAAATATAGCTGCTATAATGCTGTTCTCCCTCTGTCCTTCACCTCAGCAGGAAGTCACAGATGTACCATTGTCCACCATCCCGGGAGAGAGCAGCATCACCAACGGAGAGGTGGAAGAGGTGACCGACAACTCCATCATGGAGACATCCCCCAAGGACATGACGATGGTCGCCGGGGATGCGGTTGCCATAGAAACGACGGAGATGGCAGTTGGAGAGGGGGGGGTTGGGGTAGTGGCGCCCGTCGGCCAGCAGGTGAAGGAGAGGCTTGTTGGGGGACACCCGTGTGCTCAGTGCGACCGCGTCTTCATGTCGATGCAGGGGCTGAGGTCCCACGAGAGGAGCCACTCAGCCATGGCCATGTTCACCAGAGAGGACAAGTACAGCTGCCAGTATTGCCAGTTCGTCTCCCCCTTCAGACACAAGTAAGAGGACATAATATAGACTTCAAGAGATAATATAAATGATTGATTCACTGCTTGTCACACACACACACCAAAGGGCATACAGTACATGTATATACCATAGGCATTCTGGGATTTGGAGTTCACTTTCGTAGGCCCTCTGAATTGTTTAAGATTGAGTGTGTTGCTGTTTCGATGAATAGTGTCCTCTAATGTCTTGGTGTGTGTGTGTGGCTGTGTTCTGTATGGCGTTTATTCTACTGCACCTGTCTCCTTAGCTGTGATTTATTTCAACATTCTTTCTGGATGGAATGGAACCTAAGTGCCAGTCTGTTGGCGATTGACAATGACAGCAATAGAGAAGGAAAGAGCACAAACAGATCTGGCACCATGCTAGATGAAACACACATTGCCTCCCAATCTCACTCCAGTCCACTCCAGTGAGACACTGCAGGCATGGCAGTCATTTTGATTTTAATTTGTCTTCTTATCCAAAGCTGAAAGACTTCATCTTTGTTGAGCTCCATTGTGTAATCCCACTGTACTGCATGTGCCCTGACCCAGAAAGGAAATGCGTTCCCATGCCACCCAAGAGGCTTGGATGAAAACACACTAATATTCCCCAGATACGTTCTATGTGGTTTGCAGTCAGACACAAAGAGATACACCAGGGATACAGGGACTGTGGTAGATGTTTTCCCCTATGGCCTCTGCTCTATAGTCATTGGAAATTGTGGTTTTGAAAAGGGAAGCAGTATGGAAACAGATTCCCTCTGCTTCCCTGAAAGCATTCTGTTGTGATGTGTTGGAACATGTGTGAAGATATTTCTTTCTCTATATCTCTCTTTGTCTCCCTCTCTGTCTCCTCTCTCTCTAACCCTCTTCCTCCTACTTCCTCTCTGTCTCCATCTCTTCAGTCTGGACAGACACGTGCAGTCCCACCATGGGCACCACAAGCCTTTCAGATGCAAGCTCTGTCCCTTTAAGTCTGCCTACCTGAGTCGCCTGAAGAGTCACCTACACAAAGCACACGCAGGTAGAAAACAACCACAACACACCTCACTGAGCTCTATACAACTACCTGAAACGGGCAGTGTTCATGGGGGGGTCCGAAATAGAACTCTATTCCCTATACACCCACGTAAAGAAATACTATATTATACTATGGTGCAGATTTTTGTCTGCAAGAACACTACAGTGAATGCTGTATTATACTGTAGTATTTACTGTAGAATACTGTATTATACTGTAGAATTTACAGTTAACTATAGTATAAATTCTGTAGTAAAAGAAAACTGAAGTATATACTATAATAATTACTGTAGCGTTTTTGTGGACTGTACTATACTGTAGTATTTACTGTAGTGTTTTTGTGGACTGTACTTTACTGTAGTATTTACTGTAGTGTTTTTGTGGACTGTACTTTACTGTAGTATTTTTGTGGACTGTACTATACTGTAGTGTTTTTGTGGACTGTAATATACTATAGTATTAACTGTAGTGTTTTTGTGGACTGTACTATACTGTAGTATTTACTGTAGTGTTTTTGTGGACTGTACTTTACTGTAGTATTTTTGTGGACTGTACTATACTGTAGTATTTACTGTAGTATTTACTGTAGTGTTTTTGTGGACTGTAATATACTATAGTATTAACTGTAGTGTTTTTGTGGACTGTACTATACTGTGGTATTTACTGTAGTGTTTTTGTGGACTGTACTTTACTGTAGTATTTTTGTGGACTGTACTATACTGTAGTATTTACTGTAGTGTTTTTGTGGACTGTACTATACTGTAGTATTTACTGTAGTGTTTTTGTGGACTGTACTATACTGTAGTTTTTGTGGACTGTAATATACTATAGTATTAACTGTAGTGTTTTTGTGGACTGTAATATACTATAGTGTTCACTAGTGTTTTTGTGGACTGTACTGTAGTATTTACTGTAGTGTTTTTGTGGACTGTACTATACTGTAGCGTTTTTGTGGACTGTAGTGTTTTTGTGGACTGTACTATACTGTAGTATTCACTGTAGTGTTTTTGTGGACTGTACTGTAGTATTTACTGTAGCGTTTTTGTGGACTGTAGTGTTTTTGTGGACTGTACTATACTGTAGCGTTTTTGTGGACTGTAGTGTTTTTGTGGACTGTACTATACTGTAGTATTTACTGTAGTGTTTTTGTGGACTGTACTATACTGTAGTGTTTTTGTTTAATTATCTTTGACATGGAAGTGGAGGCTTTCTCCTTCAGGAAACCTACTGGAGAAATGCTAAAACAGCACATTTTCCATAAGCTGTAGGTAGGTAGTTAAGACTGGGATCTGAACGGATAATTCAGGGCTTCTGCTCTTTTCTATCACCTGTAGGGAACACGTTGGGCTTCACTTGGTATGTAGGTTTCTCACTCATGGGTGGCACAAATTATGAAATGGGGAGGGGAATTTTTTTTCTCCCTTTATTTAACTAGGCAAGTCAGTTAAGAACAAATTCTTATTTTCAATGATGGCATAGGAACAGTGGGTTAACTGCCTGGTCAGGGGCAGAACGACAGCTCAGGGATTTGAACTTGCAACCTTTCGGTTCCTAGTCCGATGCTCTAACCACTATGCTACCCTGCCGCCCCATGGGCAGGTTTATGCAAAAAAGATACTGTAGTGTTTACTGTAGTTATATCAAAAGAAGTGTTGCGTTTTTGTAGACTGTAGTGTTTTTGCGGACATTACTGTAGTATTTACTGCAGTCTTTTTTTTTATAATACTGTAGTATTTACTATAGTATTCTACAGTATACTACAACATTCCATAGTAAGTACTGCACATGATCAAGGGATACTACAGTATGTAGTATAGTATTCTACAGTATAATACAGTTTCCTATAGAATACTGTAGTATGTACTGTAGTATTGTATACTGTCCTTCACAAGCAAAAGAGTAGTAACTGCACATTTGGTCAAAAAATGTGTTACTGACATTTTTGATACATTAAATACATGCTTTATCATGTGGACAAATATCCTACCTCCATTGTGTTGTGTTATGGACAGAATGGTGTGTCATGTTTTCAGTAACTGCAAAAACCAAGGAAGAAAAAAAGACAAGGAAAAAAGCATGCCAGTTACTGCCTTTTACCTTGGTGTCACCAATCTGCAGTGTGTACGGTTTACCTTGGTATTATTGATTCTTCTTTGCTGATACAAGTATCAAACTATATGAAACTGATAGCCACATACAAATAAATGTATGAACACAAGTTTGTGTTTAAAAAAAATAATAATGGAAATGTATTCCAGTGGGTGCAAGAAGGCAGTAACTGCAGTCTAGGGTCAAAGGTCATGTCAGAGTCAATATGAAAAGAAAAAAAAGGCCTTATAGTAAGACAACAGATGTTCAGTGATCTGCCAACTCATTTGGCTGGACAATTAAAACTTTAAAGCTATTTTTCCCAGTTACACTCAATGAGTAGTTATTGCTCTTTTACTTGGTAGGGCAGTATAGTAAACTGTAGTATTTTTTCATGTGGGTAGTGCACTACCTTTACAGGGCTGTGGTTAATAGGATGACAATTCAGACGCAACCCACGTGTACTGTAACATGGTATGTTATTAGCCTGCTGGTCCCAGATCTGTTCATGCTGCCAAACATGACTTAATAGGAGCTGGCTAAACAACACAAACTGATCTAGGACCAAGCTAGTGGGTTATTATTGTCCACAGCTGTGTATTGGGTCTGTGGCCTAGTCTGAATGTATGACTTTACCAGAGCTGTTCGAGGATACTAAATCAACACTAATATCAGTAGTCTCTTAGATGTCCCCTATGGGAATATCTTAAACTCAGCCTGTCATTTAGTGCAGTGAATATCTGTCATACAAGTGGCTGTGGACTTGCTCTGTGTGTGATGTTGTTGGATATGTACTCCTATAGGCTGCACTGGTGCAGCCAGGGAACCAACTCCAGAACAGAGGCATAGATATGATAGCCAATCATCACAAATGACAATGCGAGAACATAGAAGAACCATCTAAAAAAACTAGACATGAATGTTGTCTCAGTTATGATTGGAAAAGAACACAGAAAGAAGAGTCAACAACAATCAACAATTGCTTCAGATAATCGCCTCCAAAGCAGAGCCAGTTAATATTTGATTACATGTTGAAAGTGTTCTAACATGGTCTGTTGGTGGTGGTTTTCTTCAAAACGCCTTCTGTTGTTTACAGTATATTATACCACAGCAGTGTTGAAAACTAGTTTCTGATTTGTTGGAAGGGCATTCTAGAATGGACATTAAAACCAGATTACAGGACAGTTGAAAAAGATTGGGTTTGGATTGCTGCCTTGGTAATGGATCATGTGTATGCGGTGGAATCCATAGCTTGTAGCATGTGAATGCTGCTTCTCTCGATAAGGTGCAAAAGTCATTGAAGGGTAGAGCAGTAGAAAATGAGTGTCAGCACCCCTCTTTTCAGGTCCGTTGGCTGCCAAAGGCACTGGCTCTGTCAGTCTAGCTGAAAGCTTTTGGCCTTACAATATAGTATCAAGCCAATCGATTTGCCCTTGAATAGATTCGGGGTTCTCATCATAAAAAGTGTCAAAAAAAGAAAATTGTCAGACGAGCGGCAGATTGTCGTGTCTTGAGTGACTCGGTGTCTAAAAACCGACTGGCGTGTTCGACTCCATACTAAGTTGGACAAAGCCGCTCTCAAAAGAGAGCCGCTCTGACCAACGTTTCTGCTACTTTGCCGAAGAGAGAGAGTCCTTTCTTTTACACTATCATAGTTTTTTTATTTTTAGTTGTTTTTTTACTGTGACTTTAATGAAATTATATTTAGTGAAATATTATCATCAAACTGCAAAAGATACATGAAATATTGATATGATCTTTATTTATTCTTGACACATACAGGTGTCTTTGGGTCCTTGAGAATCTCTAACGGTTACATAAAACCCATGTTTTATTATGAGCCATTCTGACTCTGGGTTACTTTACTTGCTATTATTATTATTATTACTATTTTACAGGCGAGAACACCTATAAGTGCTTGTCCTGCCCCTTCTCCTCAATGACTATCAGCCAGCTGAAGGAGCACTCTCTGAGGGACCATGGGGAGGCCCTGACCCTCCCCAGGCTTCGTGCTGGCGCTACCACCCAGGGCCCCCAGACCAGGCCCCTCAGGCTGGGCTCAGACCCTCACCAGACACCCCTGACCTCTAACCTTGACGGTAAGAGCTCCATCTGTATTACCAAGCAGACTGAGATGGAAGACTTTTATTGATCGTAGATTGTTTTTAGTTTGATATTTTTTATTATTTTTTTAACCAGGAAGGTAATTGCGATTAACATATCTTATTCAAATGAGCCCTAAGTTATTCTCTGATATACCGTTTATTTTAGGGTGTTTTTATATATAGACTGGCTTGCGAAAGTATACACCCCCTTGGAATTTTTCCTAGTTTGTTGCCTTATAACCTGGAATTAAAATGTATTTTTGGGGGGTTTGTATCATTTGATTTACACAACATGCCTACCACTTTGAAGATGCAAAATATTTTTTCTTGTGAAACAAACAAGAAATAAGACAAAAAACAACATAAGCGTGCATAACGCTGATTAGTTATGAGCGTGCATAACTAATCACCCCCCCCCCCCCAAAGTCAATACTTTGTAGAGTCACCATTTGCAGCAATTACAGCTGCAAGTCTCTTGGGGTATATCTCTATAAGCTTGGCACATCTAGCCACTGGGATTTTTGCCCATTCTTCAAGGCAAAACTGCTCCAGCTCCTTCAAGTTGGATGGGTTCCGCTGGTGTACAGCAATCTATAAGTCATACCACAGATTCTCAATTGGATTGAGGTCTGGGCTTTGACTAGGCCATTCCAAGACATTTTAAATGTTTCCCCTTAAACCACTTGAATGTTGCTTTAGTATGCTTAGGGTCTTTGTCCTGCTGGAAGGTAAACCTCCGTCCCAGTCTCAAATCTCTGGAAGACTGAAGCAGGTTTCCCTCAATAATTTCCCTGTATTTAGCACCATCCTTCATTCCTTCAATTCTGACCAGTTTCCCGGTCCCTGCCAATGAAAAACATCCCCACAGCATGATGCTGCCAACACCATGATTCACTGTGGGGATGTTGTTCTTGGGGTGATGAGAGGTGTTTGGTTTGCGCCAGACATAGCATTTTCCTTGATGGCCAAAAACCTCAATTTTAGTCTCATCTGACCAGAGTACCTTCTTCTATATGTTTGGGGAGACTCCCATATTCCTTTTGGTGAACACCAAACGTGTTTGCTTATTTTTTCCTTTAAGCAATGGCTTTTTTCTGGTCACTGTTCCGTAAAGCCCAGCTCTGTGGAGTGTACAGCTTAAAGTGATCTTATGGACAGATACTCCCATCTCCGCTGTGGAGCTCCTTCTGAGTTATCTTTGGTCTCTTTGTTGCCTCTCTGATTAATGCCCTCCTTGCCTGGTCGGTGAGTTTTGGTGGGCGGCCCTCTCTTGGCAGGTTTGTTGTGGTGCCATATTCTTTCCATTTTTTATAATGTGGTGCTCCCTGATCAGTACTTCTCCCTGACCTGTTTGGAAAGCTCCTTGGTCTTGGTGCCGCTTGTTTGGTGGTGCCCCTTGCTTAGTGGTGTTACAGACTCTGGGGCCTTTCAGAAGAAGTGTGTATATACTGAGATCATGTGACAGATCATGTGACACTTAGATTGTACACAGGTGGACTTTAACTAATTATGTGACTTCTGAAGGTAATTGGTGTCACCAGATCTTATTTAGTGGCTTCATAGCAAAGGGGTTGAATATATATGCACCCACCACTTTTCAGTTTTAAGTCTTTTTTAAAAAATTTCACTTCATCAATTTGGACTAGTTTGTGTATGTCCATTACATGAAATCCAAATAAAAATCTATTTAAATTACCAGTTGTGTAACGATCGTCATGTGAAGGAGTGGACCAAAACGCAGCGTGCTAAGTGTTCATGATAAATCTAATACTCAAAACACTCGAACAAAATAACAAACAGGGAAAACCTGCAGACACTAAACAGAAAACAACTACCCACAAAACCCAAACGAAAAAGGACAATATATATATATATATTATATATGATCCCCAATCAGAGACAACGATAAGACAGCTGCCTCTGATTGGGAACCACACCAACATAGAAATAAAGAAACTAGAATGCCCACCCTAGTCACACCCTGGCCTAACCAAAATAGAGAATAAAAACCTCTCTATGTCCAGGGCGTGACAGGTTGTAGTGCAACAAAATAGGAAAAACGTCAAGGAGGTGAATACTTTTGCAAGGCACTGTACAGGAGAACGCCTCTTTTAAAATAGATTATCTCAGTCCTGTTTAAAGTGAACTCTGGGGTTAAAAAAAAACCCGGAAGAACACTCCCCTTGCCTTTTGATTGAGGAGAGGCGAAGGTCAAGAGCCATGCATCCTCCAAAACAACGACTCTACCAAGCCGCACTGCTTCTTAACACACTGCTCACTTAACCCAGAAGCCAGCCAATGTGTTGAAGAAAACCCCGTACAACTGTCGACCGTGTCAGCGTGTATGCGTCCGGCCCGCCGCAGGAGTGGCAGTCTGACGGACAAATCTGGGTTTGGTGGATGCCTAGAGAACGCTACCTGCCCCAGTGTGTAGTGCCAACTGTAAAGTTTGGTGGAGGATGGCTTTTTCTTTGCAACTCTGCCTAGAATACAGACACTGGACAGAGGAACTCTGCCTAGAAGGCCAGCATCCCGGAGTCACCTCTTCACTGTTGACATTGAGACGGATGGTTTGCATGTACTATTTAATGAAGCTGCCATTTGAGGACTTGTGAGGCATCTGTTTCTCAAACTAGACACTAATGTACTTGTCCTCTTGCTCAGTTGTGCACCGGGGCCTCCCACTCCTCTTTCTATTCTGGTTAGAGCGAGTTTGCACTGTTCTGTGAAGGGAGTAGTACACAGCGTTGTACATGATCTTCAGTTTCTTGGCAATTTCTCTCAAGGAATAGCCTTCATTTCTCAGAACATAAATAGACTGACAAGTTTCAGAAATAAGTTATTTGTTTCTGGCCATTTTGAGCCTGTATTTGCCATTTTGAGCCTGTAATCGAATGGGTTGAACAGCTCATTAAGCTCTACTAGCTTATACTGTAGATCACATATTGAAAACAAATAATCTGAACATTGTGTCAGTACAAAACTCTACACATATTTTGGAATTCCTTTGCATCCTTGACAATCTCTAATCAATGTCCAAAAAGAGCATACATTTCTTTTGTGCCACTATTATGAGGGGTTATGTCAGGGGAAACAGTATTGCAGTAGTCTAGTGCGTGGTTCTGGAATAATGACAAGAGAACCTGGGCAGCTTTGTGGAACAGGACTGTGGAATTCCAGCGAACCGAACTCAGACCACGTGAGATGGTCTCAGTTTGATTCACTTCCAGCGAACCGAACTCAGACCACGTGAGATGGTCACAGTTTGATTCACTTCCAGCGAACCGAACTCAGACCACGTGAGATGGTCTCAGTTTGATTCACTTCCAGCTAACCGAACTCAGACCACGTGAGATGGTCTCAGTTTGATTCACTTCCAGCTAACCGAACTCAGACCACGTGAGATGGTCTCAGTTTGATTCACTTCCAGCTAACCGAACTCAGACCACGTGAGATGGTCTCAGTTTGATTCACTTCCAGCGAACCGAACTCAGACCACGTGAGATGGTCTCAGTTTGATTCACTTCCAGCTAACCGAACTCAGACCACGTGAGATGGTCACAGTTTGGTTCACTTCCAGCTAACCGAACTCAGACCACGTGAGATGGTCACAGTTTGGTTCACTTCGGGGGCTCTTTTGAGGGGTCGGAGTTCTGTAGGAGTGTTCACACTGCACAAAAAATTAAGCGAACTGCACTGAATTCACAAAAATTGTATGAAAAGGACCAAGTGTGAAAACACCCTTTACAAAAGGCCTCAAGTAGTAGTATTAATAGGTTTTATAAGTTTAATGCAATCATGGACTGAATTGTACACAAATGTACAACACAGTTAACATCAAATAGTAAAATTCCTAAACGAACACAATATATACAGAACAATAATACTACAAACACAATATTTGGGGTTGGGTGCTGTTGACACAAATACACATTTTCAATTACAACCAGTACAAGCCTCATTCATTTCAAGTCTGTCGAGCATCATAACTCAGCAGGGCAGCCCTTCTCACCGCTAGGAGAAACACTGGGATAGGAGCTAACATATGGTCTCCTTCTGAAATCCCAGGATTCACATTGTTAGACCTGATCAAACAGAATCCACCTTTTTTTTTGTGCCCATGACTGGTTCCAGGAGGTGTTAAACTAGCATATCAGGTGCCTGGCCCTCCAACCGACCGCCCCGCTCTGTTCTAGAATGTTCTTGGCAGGTGTCATCTAGCTGCGGGCACAATGGAATGTTCCCTCTAGGTGGAAGTGGAACACCGAGAGCAGAGCAGAGAAGCACTGTGGAATCCAACTGCCATGTCACCCTTGGCTACAGCAGACCATTGAGGGGGAACAGAGCAGAATGTTAGCAGTTCTAAACGTTACAACTAGTGTTTGTGCTGCCTTGTAGTTAGGTGCAGGGTTTTCCTATGAAAGTTATTGACTGTTGAATATCTGTGGTCATCATGATACTAGTGTAAAAATATTTCACTTGGCTGATCTCCTAAAGTCCCCAAGGAGTCTGCTGCTTCCTTCCTGCCTCACAGTGGTTCAGCACGGTTCAACAGCTCTTGGGCAGAACTATTGGCTTCTGTTACTACCATTTAAGAAGACAGATTACTACTTTCTCAAAGAATTTGACTGTACCTGCCATCTCATCTACATATTCACTGGCTTCGTCTTGCTACTGTGCTGAATGAGGCATTTTTTACATGCAGACATCCACTGTGGTTGTGGTGCCAATCACATGCACAGTTCTGGGATGGTACAGTACACACTAAAAACAAATGATTCTATATAGTGCCAAATAAGGGTTATTTGGCTTGTTACCACAGAGGATCCCTTTTTGGAGCTACAGTGCCTTGCGAAAGTATTCGGCCCCCTTGAACTTTGCGACCTTTTGCCACATTTCAGGCTTCAAACATAAATATATAAAACTGTATTTTTTTGTGAAGAATCAACAACAAGTGGGACACAATCATGAAGTGGAACGACATTTATTGGATATTTCAATTTTTTTTAACAAATCAAAAACTGAAAAATTGGGCGTGCATATAGAACCTTTTTTGAAGATTATGTAAAGAAACATGTTCATAAGGTTCTAAATGGCACCTCTGCGGTGCTATAAAGAACCCGTTCCTAAGGTTCTATAAAGAACTATTAATAAAATATTCTATATACAGTGGCAAGAAAAAGTATGTGAACCCTTTGGAATTATCTGGATTTCTGCATGAATTGGTCATAAAATTAGATCGGATCTTCATCAAAGTTACAACAACAGACAAACACAGTCTGCTTAAACTAATAACACACAAATTATTGTATTTTTCTTGTCTATATTGAATACATAATTTAAACATTAACAGTGTAGGTTGGAAAAAGTATGTGAACCACGAGGCTAATGACTTCTACAAAACGTAGCTGGAGTCAGATGAGATGAGATTGGAGATGTTAGTTAGAGCTGCCCTGCCCTATAAAAAACACTCACAACATTTGAGTTTGCTAGTCACAAGAAGCATTGCCCGATGTGAACCATGCCTCGAACAAAAGAGATCTCAGTAGACCCAATTGTTGACTTGCATAAAGCTGGAAAGGATTACAAAAGTATCTCTAAAAGCCTCCATTTGCTCCGTTCCAGCCATTATTATGAGCCGTCCAAATTGTCTATAAATGGAGAAAGTTCAGCACTGTTGCTTCTCTCCCTAGGAGTGGCCGTCCTGCAAAGATGACTGCAAGAGCACAGAGCAGAATGCTCAATGAGGTTAAGAAGAATCCTAGAGTGTCAGCTAAAGACTTACAGAACTCTCTAGACCATGCTAACATCTCTGTTGACGAGTCTACGATACATAAAACACTAAACAAGAACGGTGTTCATGGGAGGACACCACGGAAGCAGCCACTGCTGTCCAAAAAAAACATTGCTGCACGTCATAAGTTCGCAAAATAACATCTGGATGTTACACAGCGCTACTGGTGAAATATTCTGTGGACAGATGAAACTACAGTTGAGTTGCTTGGAAGGAACACAACACTATGTTTGGAGAAAAAAAGGCACAGCACAACATCAAAACCTCATCCCAACTGTAAAGTATGGTGAAGGGAGCATTATAATTTGGGGCTGTTTTGCTGCCTCAGGGCCTGGACAGCTTGCTATCATCGACGTAAAAATGAATTCCCAAGTTTATCAAGACATTTTGCAGGAGAATGTAAGGCTATCTGTCCGCCAATTGAAGCTCAACATAAGTTGGGTGATGCAACAGGACAACGACCTAAAACACAGAAGTAAATCAACAACAGAATGGCTTCAACAGAAGAAAATACGCCTTCTGGAGTGGCCCAGTCAGAGTCCTGACCTTAACCCGATTGAGATGCTGCGGCATGACCTCGAGTGGTTCACACCAGACATCCCAAGAATATTCCTGAACTGAAACAGATTTTTTGTAAAGAGGAATGGTCCAAAATTCCTCTTGACCGTTGTGCAGGTCTGATCTGCAACTACAGAAAACATTTGGTTGAGGTTATTGCTGCCAAAGGAGGGTCAACCAGTTATTAAATCCAAGGGTTCACATACTTTTCCCACCCTGCACTGTGAATGTTTACACTGTGTGTTCAATAAAGACATGAAAACGTATAATTGTTTGTTTGTTATTAGTTTAAGCAGACTGTGTTTGTCTATTGTTGTGACTTAGATGAAGATCAGATCAAATTTTATGACCAATTTATGCAGAAGTCCAGGTAATTCCAAAGGGTTCACATACTTTTTCTTGCAAAAAGGGTTTCGCTGTAGTTACAACCCTTTTTGGGGCTATATAGAACACTTTTTAATAGTTCTTTACAGAACCTTTATGGAGAGTGGTTCTATAGAGAACCTTCCTCAATCTCAAAGGTTCTTTATTGATCATTTTGAAGAATCATACAAGGTTTTTTATTCTGGTTAGCCATATTGTTAAAATTCCATGGGTGTCATTATTGTGTTAATTGACAAGTTGAATCAGCTGTACTAACGACCAGGGCCAGGGGTCGCTGAGAAGAGAATTGATAACCACTGATTTAGTCAACAGTTCTCAATTGACACAAGGCCTTACTTGATTCTTTCACAAGACACTGTTACTGGCACCTGTCATGTATAACATCTTACGGCATAAAACAACAGATTAGATCAACTGGAATGACACTCTCACTCATGGTTGCACAAAAACAGCTGTGCGTAAACCACGCCCCAAAATATTATATTGAGCCACTTCTCCTACATTTTAATTAGCACTAAAAGAGCAAAGAACCC
Source organism: Oncorhynchus nerka (assembly GCF_034236695.1). NCBI lineage: Eukaryota > Metazoa > Chordata > Actinopteri > Salmoniformes > Salmonidae > Oncorhynchus > Oncorhynchus nerka. Next base: position 93,056,120 of record NC_088417.1, read on the forward strand.
TTTTGTGAACTGTAAGGAACCATTGAAGGGCTCGAAGTGTTCTTTGAGTCATTATGGTTCCTCATAGAACCATCACTCTTCCCAAAGAACCCTTGAGGAACCCATTCTTAGTGTGTAGAGCCGTGGTGGGTTTGATTTCCATTCCGGAATCCTCTGGCATTCTATAAGTAAAACCCAACACACTCCAGATCCAGATTCTGAAGCAATGTTTACTTTTATAGCTCTTTGGGTGAATCCTCACAGCCAGTTTGAGTTCTTGACAGGGTGTTTTCTCTGTTAATAACTAGTAGATGATTAATTACTACAGTATAAAAAAGGAAGTTACTGTAAGGCAGTATTTCTTCATGGTTTTTATCCATATGGTACTGTGTGGCTTAGTTTGCATTAGCGTGGTACTAGCAATGCCATGGGTGTGGGTTCAATTCCCAGAGGGATCACACACAAAAAAAATCACTAATTGTACTGTAACTGTGCTGTGAGTCATTTTGGATAAAAGTGTCTGCTGAATGGTAGTGCATTATACGATATACACACTCAGCCCCCACTCTCTCTTCCCGCACTCTAGACGCTGGGTACCTGCATGAGACGGCGGACGTACGGCAGCAGCTCAGTCACTATCAGCTAGCATCTCGTAGTCATGTGACCTCCCCCACCGCCCCGGCCCAGGGCGCGACCTCCGACACGCGTCCGGATGGCATCCTGACCTGTGAGTTCTGTGAGTTCAGTTCGGGGTACATGCAGAGCCTGCGCCGCCACTACAGAGACAGACACGGAGGGAAGAAGCTGTTCAAGTGCAAGGACTGCTCCTTTTTCACCTGCTCCAAGTAAGAAAATGAATGATACTGTGACAACAAATTTGTCTTTCCTTGAGTCCTCACATCCTCTTTCCTCCTTAAACCGCATTGGAGGAGAGGATCCAAGGTCCCTCACAAATACATGCTGACAAAATGGAGAGGAGAGTGGACATGAGGAATCAAGGAAAGACAAATGGTCTTATTTATCTTATTTTTTGGGGGGTTTATGATGGTTGCTTGGCAACTGATTGTGCTTGTTGTTTTCTTCTGTCCGCTGTGCCTCACTGCATCTGTTCGGTTCCTCTCAGGTCAGCATTCACCATGCATGTGGAAGCAGGACACACCGTGGTTCTTGAGGAGGGTCACAAAGACCTGCGCTGTCCACTCTGTCTCTACCACACCAAATACAAGAGCAATATGATCGACCACATCATCCTGCACAGGGGTATGCCATAGTTTATCTGCTCAAATATTGATAAGACAATTCAGAGGGAAATATCTCTTAGTGCCAGGTGTCATGATCTTATTGAGCTTAAAGTCACAGCTGTACTAGCCTCGGAGTTCCGGGACATTACACTATATTGTCACAAACCAAAGTGATTAGCTACACTTACTAAGATACAGTGGAGGCTGCTGAGGGGAGGACGGCTCATAATAATGGCTGGAACGGAGCAAATGGAATGGCATCAAACACATGGAAACCATGGAAACCATGTGGTTAATGTATTTGATACCATTCCACTGATTCCTCCCCAGTCATCACCAGGAGCCCCTCCTCCCCAGGTCCCACCAACCTCCTGTGCTAAGATATGACTTCACAGTTGTAAGTGTTATGGTGTTTACACAATAGTCATTATCTCTTTCTTTCTCTCTCCCCCCTCTCCCTCACCCCCACAGAGGAGCGCGTGGTACCCCTGGAGGTGTCCCGCTCCAAGCTGTCTCGCCACCTGGCGGGCGTGGTGTTCCGTTGCCACAAGTGCACCTTCACCTGCTCCAGCGACCAGAGCCTGCAGCTGCACATCACCAAGCATAACGAGATGAAACCCTACCAGTGCCAGCTGTGTTACTACGACAGCAGGCAGCGTTACCAGCTGGAGGAACACCTCCGAGACGAGCACAAGGTAAGTCAGACCCCAGAACTACAACTCCCATCATGCAGCCTGTCTGGCTGGCACATATGCAAGAAACTTCATCCTGTCAGTATGGGAAGTGTGTTGATATTATAGTATAGTCTTGTTTTCACTCTGTGGCACACACCCCTCCACGATGTGGTCTGAACTCCAACTCCCATCATACTCTGCCTTGACCCATGCTCTTCCTGTTCATCTTTTTATTTATTTTTTACTTTGGGGTAGCCTACACATCAATCTTTAATTCAGCTGTACGTGTCCTGGGCATGGGTCGGCTTTAAAAAAATCCTAAATGACCTACTTGCTTTTTAAGATAGGCAGTTTTCTAAGGATGTCATCCTGAGAATATCACAAGATCGTGCCAACTTGTATACAATTCTGTTTTGGCATCCCTTCCTCTCAGAGATGGCTTCAAGAGGTCTCAGTGCATTTTATATCCGTGTCTAATAAGTTCTGAGTTATTTCAGTACTTTATCATAGAATTTATTAAACCTCCATTACATGCAGATAAAATGTGCTTATCTGGAAAAAGGATCTGAAGTCATACAAAGTAAACCAAGCAAGATGATTCACATCCCACACACATACATCCTGCTATCTATTCTGAGTGCATATCACAAAGAATAGGTTTCATTTCCCATAGTCCCTAAATGGGGATAATGCATGAGATGCTGAACGAGTGCAGATGGCCTTTCATGAGGTTGAAGTGACATTAAAAGGGCTCAGACGACACTAGCTGTTTGTTAAGGGAAGACTAAGAAGCTCCTGTTCCTTGAACTCATTTTTTGTACTAAAAGCCAATTATATCATTATTTTATGACATGATACTTATCAATCATGGTTTGTGGTGCTCGTAAATTATAGAAATTGTGCTTCACGTTGAATCATGGTGTTATACAGTATCGTTAAACATGAATAGATGCAAAAAAAAACGTCACATTTAATTCTAATAAAGTCAATCCAATAAGCTGAATTCATCCCAGAGGGGCCATTTTTCTGGGTTTTACGAGGAGACAAGTAAACAACAACTTGACAGCAGTAAGAACATACTGCTGATACCTCTGTCTTTCTCTTGTTGATCAGGTGATCCGTAACTTTGAGTCGATGGGGCGGGTCAATCTGGATCAGTTGGATGCTTTAAATGAGATTCGCAGTAGCGCCGAGGAGGAAGAGGAGAGAGAGGAGGATGGAACGGTCATGGAAGAAGAGATGATGGAGGAGTGTAGAGATGAAGACCTAGAGGAGGAAGAGGAAGGGGGAGTGGCAGAAAAGCATTTTCCTAAAGGTAAACAAGAATCTTTGAGCTGTGTTCATTAGGCACCAAACAGAAGAAAATTGACTGAATCAGGGAGGGACTGTTTCATAACGTTTTGTTACATGTGCCCTAATGAACACAACCCTGTTACTGGCCCTGTCACTGATCAGTAATGTGATGTGACTGGGGGCCTGTTATATCTGTGTTTGCTGTATGTCTGATATTAACCCCTCATCATGCTGATCGCTGTCTGTCCCCCAGATGTCCCTGTGGTTTCCCCTAGCAGCAGCAGTGTGTCTGCCTCCGCTGAGAAGCGTTTCCCCTGTGAGTTCTGTGGTCGTTGCTTCACCAACAACATAGAGTGGGAACGCCACGTCCTCCGACACGGAATGTGAGTCCATAGAGATACATTATAATATCTTATATTAGTATTTAGTTCTGTGCCCCCCCGCCGCTAAGCATTTACCAACAGCAACGTCAGTCTGCAGTCTGGCCCGGCCTTGATTTTCATGTCCAAGGATGTAGATTTTTAGTCCAGACCAGACAAATCTGAACCAATCATAGACGTCTATGTTTGATTCATAACTGGTCCGGTCTGGCCTTTATTTGGCCCAAACGTAGACATCTATAATTGGTTCAGATTTGGTCCTGACCAAAAAGCAATCATAGACTTCTATGTTTCATACGTTTGGAGAGTACGGTACAATATAGTAGAGTAGAGCACAGCAGAGTACAGTACAGTAGAGCACAGCAGAGTACAGTACAGAGCACAGCAGAGTAAAGTACAGTACACAGTACAGTAGAGCACAGCAGAGTAAAGTACAGTACACTGTACAGCAGAGTACAGTACACAGTACAGTAGAGCACAGCAGTGTATAGTACACAGTACAGTAGAGCACAGTACAGTAGAGCACAGCAGAGTACAGTACAATATAGTACAGTAGAGCATAGCAGAGTACAGTACACAGTACAGTAGAGCACAGCAGAGTACAGTACACAGTACAGTAGAGCACAGTACATTACAGTACAGTAGAGCACAGTACAGTACAGCAGAGTACAGTACAATACAGTACAGTAGAGCACAGCAGAGTACAGTACAGTACAATGCAGTACAGTACACAGTACAGTCGAGCACAGCAGAGTACAGTACAATATAGTACAGTATAGGACCATAGAGTACAGCAGAGTACAGTACAATAAAGTGCACAGGACAGTAGAGCACAGCAGAGTACAGTACAATAGTACAGTAGAGCACAGCAGAGTACATTACACAGTACAGTAGAGCACAATACATTACAGTAAAGTACACAGTACAGTAGAGCACAGCAGAGTACAATACAGTACAGTACACAGGACAGTAGAGCACAGCAGAGTCCAGTATAATACACACAGTAAAGCACAGTAGAGTACAGTACAGTAAAGCACAGTAGAGTACAGTACAGTAAAGCACAGTAGAGTACAGTACAATACAGTACAGTAGAGCACAGCAGAGTACAATAAAGCACAGCAGAGTATAGTACAACACAGTAGAGCAGAGTAGAGTACAATACAGTACACAGTACAGTAGAGCACATCAAAGTACAGTATGGCACAGCTTAGTACAATACACAGTATAGTAAAGAAAAGTATAGTACAATACAGTACAATACAGAAAATTATAGTATAGTAGAGTAAAAATAAATATATATATATATATATATATATACACTGCTCAAAAATATAAAGGGAACACTTAAACAACTCCAAGTCAATCACACTTCTGTGAAATCAAACTGTCCACTTAGGAAGCAACACTGATTGACAATCAATTTCACATGCTGTTGTGCAAATGGAATAGACAACAGGTGGAAATTATAGGCAATTAGCAAGACACCCCCAATAAAGGAGTGGTTCTGCAGGTGGTGACCACAGACCACTTTTCAGTTCCTATGCTTCCTGGCTGATGTTTTGGTCACTTTCGAATGCTGGCGGTGCTTTCACTCTAGTGGTAGCATGAGACGGAGTCTACAACCCACACAAGTGGCTCAGGTAGTGCAGCTCATCCAGGATGGCACATCAATGCGAGCTGTGGCAAGAAGGTTTGCTATGTCTGTCAGCGTAGTGTCCAGAGCATGGAGGCGCTACCAGGAGACAGGCCAGTACATCAGGAGACGTGGAGGAGGCCGTAGGAGGGCAACAACGCAGCAGCAGGACCGCTACCTCCGCCTTTGTGCAAGGAGGAGCAGGAGGAGCACTGCCAGAGCCCTGCAAAATGACCTCCAGCAGGCCACAAATGTGCATGTGTCTGCTCAAACGGTCAGAAACAGACTCCATGCGGGTGGGGGTTGTGCTTAAAGCCCAACACCATGCAGGACGTTTGGCATTTGCCAGAGAACACCAAAATTGGCAAATTTGCCACTGGCGCCCTGTGCTCTTCACAGGTGAAAGCAGGTTCACACTGAGCACATGTGACAGACGTGACAGAGTCTGGAGACGCCATGGAGAACGTTCGGCTGCCTGCAACATCCTCCAGCATGACCGGTTTGGCAGTGGGTCAGTCATGGTGTGGGGTGGCATTTCTTTGGGGGGCCGCACAGCCCTCCATGTGCTCGCCAGAGGTAGCCTGACTGCCATTAGGTACTGAGATGAGATCCTCAGACCCCTTGTGAGACCATATGCTGGTGCGGTTGGCCCTGGGTTCCTCCTAATGCAAGACAATGCTAGACCTCATGTGGCTGGAGTGTGTCAGCAGTTCCTGCAAGAGGAAGGCATTGACGCTATGGACTGGCCCGCCCGTTCCCCAGACCTGAATCCAATTGAGCACATCTGGGACATCATGTCTCGCTCCATCCACCAACGCCACGTTGCACCACAGACTGGCCAGGAGTTGGCAGATGCTTTAGTCCAGGTCTGGGAGGAGATCCCTCAGGAGACCATCCGCCACCTCATCAGGAGCATTCCCAGGCGTTGTAGGGAGGTCATACAGGCACGTGGAGGCCACACACACTACTGAGCCTCATTTTGACTTGTTTTAAGAACATTACATCAAAGTTGGATCAGCCTGTAGTGTGGTTTTCCACTTTAATTTTGAGTGTGACTCCAAATCCAGACCTCCATGGGTTGATATTTGATTTCCATTTATCATTTTTGTGTGATTTTGTTGTCAGCGCATTCAACTATGTAAAGAAAAAAGTATTTAATAAGAATATTTAATTCATTCAGATCTAGGATGTGTTATTTTAGTGTTCCCTTTATTTTTTTGAGCAGTGTATGTGTATATATATATATATATATATATATATATATATATATATATATATAAAAATAATCATAATAAAGTAGAGTGAAGTAGAGCCATTTTTTACATTCAGCATCACTTCATCAAGGGAAATATAGTATTATTTCTAATAAAGATATCTACACATATTTCAGGATATTGTGTATCCCTGGAAAAAATCTGAATTCTTGTAAACATTACTGTTTTGAAAACATAGTTTGTCCAAAAAAAGGGGAATGGGGTAAGTTAAGCCGCCTACACATTTATGTACTGAATGAAATATTACCACTACCTTTTAAAAACTATATTCAACACAAACACAATTCAACAAAATTCAACACAATCACTTGTTTTGTATTTTAATCATTTTAAGCATCTTTGAACAAATAACAAAACACTTTGTACTTTTGTAAACACTTTTAACATTGGCCAATATATCCCAGTGATAATGCCTTTCATTACACTTGGGAAGAAAACACTTGAATTTGCTCAACTTGCCATTGGCTCAACTTACCCCATGGCCATTGGCTCAACTTACCCCATGGCCATTGGCTCAACTTACCCCATGGCCATTGGCTCAACTTACCCCATGGCCATTGGGTCAACTTACCCCATGGCCATTGGGTCAACTTACCCCATGGCCATTGGGTCAACTTACCCCATGGCCATTGGGTCAACTTACCCCAAGGCAAACATTTTGACTATTAGCCAGCCACAGCTACAATGAAGCACTTTCATGCTAGTTTTATGACCTTATTTATATTGAAGCTTATATAGATTATATACATTATCTAATTTGGTTTCGATACAAGCATCACAAAACCTCGAACACAATAAATTCATTTGACTTTGACAATTGACAATAAATTTGACAATACATTCATTTGACTTTTTTTACGAAACTTGCTTACCAATTTTTCCATGCGGTTTCTTCCTTCACAGACTAAATGAAAGGATGACCTTGTTCATTTTATGTATGGTTTCCTAGAAACAAGGGTGGCTCAACTTACCCATTTGGTTCAACTCACCCCACCCTCTCTACTGTATTGTACCCTACTTTACTCTTAATGTACTCTACTCTATTGAATTAAACTATACTGTACTGTACTCTTCTGAATTAAAGTTTACTGTACTGTACCACACTGTACTGTGCTCTACTGTACTGTAATGTTCAAATTGATGAAACATAGCATAGACATCTATGATTTCTTCAGATTTGGATCTGGTCCATACTGACCAAATATGTACTTGTTTGGGGCGGGACTCATTAGAATAATACCCGGCATGCTTTGCAAGTGTTTGTTTTTACATTTACATTTTGGTCATTCAGCAGACGCTCAGTGCATTCAACTTAAGTAGATAAACCACAAAATATCAGAGTCATAGCAAGAATAGCACATTTTAAAGCTTTTGAAAAAGCTCACATACATAAGTGCATGTGACAGAATAAATATTCTGTTGTAATCTTGAGTTCCTTTTTCATATAATAAAGAGGCTTGAAAAATATTGTGATATAATGCATACTTTCATTGAGAATGTACACTACCGTTCAAACGTTTGGGGTCACTGAAAAATGTCCTTGTTTTTGAAAGAAAAGCAACATTTTTGTCCATTAAAATAACATCAAATTGATCAGAAAACACAGTGTCTGAGTTCTTTGCAGAGTTCAATATCTCAGACTGCCCAATAAAAAGAAAAGATGGTCAAAAGAACACAGACAATGGACAGAGGAACTCTGCCTAGAAGGTCAGCATCCCGGAGTTGCCTCTTCACTGTTGACGTTGAGACTGGTGTTTTGCGGGTAATATTTAATGAAGCTGCCAGTTGAGGTCTTGTTTCTCAAACTAGACACTAATGTATTTGTCTTCTTGCTCAGTTGTGCACCGGGGCCTCCCAATCATCTTTCTATTCTGGTTAGAGTCAGTTTGTGCTGTTCTGTGAAGGGAGTAGTACACAACCTTGTACAAGATCTTCAGTTTCTTGGCAATTTCTCACATGGAATAGCCTTCATTTCTCAGAACAAGAATAGACTGACGAGTTTCAGAAGAAAGTTCTTTGTTTCTGGCCATTTTGAGCCTGTATCGAACCCACAAATGCTGATGCTCCAGAGACTCATCTAGTCTAAAGAAGGTTTGTTTTATTGCTTCTTTAATCAGAACAACAGTTTTCATCTGTGCTAACATAATTGCAAAAGGGTTTTCTAATGATCAATTAGCCTTTTAAAATGCTAAACTTGGATTAGCTAACACAACGTGCCATTGGAACACAGGAGAGATGGTTGCTGATAATGGGCCTATGTAGATATTCCATTACAAATCAGCCGTTTACAGCTACAATAGTCATTTACAACATTAACAATGTCTACACTGTATTTCAGATCAATTTTATGTTATTTTAATGGACAAAAAAGGTTATTTTCTTTCAAAAACAAGGACATTTCTAAGTGACCCCAAACGTTTGAACGGTAGTGTATATGCATATGAAAGTTGGCCATAGAATCAATGTCTGAAAAAATACGTATTTTAACGTCTTTTCAATGTCTGTAATTGAAGCCTTTTCAACGTCCGGGAAATACATATTTTCAACTTTGATTCAGCAACTAGATGTCTAAAAGACATATTTTCAACGTAATTTTGTTTACTAAGATCTTGCATCCCTCTCTTCTCCTTTCCCTGTCCCATCTCTCTGCCGTCTCTCTCTAATTCCTACTTATTTCCCTCCCTCTCAGCCTCTTCCTTCGGCATGTTTTCCCCCAGTATGTTCCTATGGTGATGGACACTGACCTTTCACCCTCTCATCCCCATGCAGGACTGTTACCAACAGCAGAACAACAGACACTAGCACCACTCCAGCAATAGAAACCTCAGCTCAGCTTCTTATTGGCTCGTTGGATGTCGTGACAATGACCGATAGAGGGATGGACCTATCCAGCAACGGCATGGAGGTGGAGAGAGGATATGCCTCTGACCTATCACAGAGTAGTAAAAATCAGAATGAGGAAGACAAAGAAATACTTGAGACCAAAAATGACCTATAGGAAGAGATGGAAGAGAAGAGAACTGTGGCCTAACATTGTAGTCACTGTGCTAGAGACCATAACATTAGGTTGTATGGATATTGATGTTGGGTTGGGTATCAAAAATAGGCTGCAAAAAAAAAGAAGATGTAAACATAAAAAACTAAGTCAAAGGAATTGTCACCTTTTGGAGCATTGTTAGCTTTTAAGTGTAACATATTGGAAACAATAGGTTGTGTTCAATGATTTATATATACACTAGATGACTGACAGGGAGCGCTGTTTTGAAGCCGCCGTACCTCCATCTTGGAACTCCCCCACCGTTGAAAAAATATTTTGGAAGCTATAGAAATGCATTTATAAAGTCTACATTTCTTTTTGCCATGTTTATTCTATACTGTACAAAAATATAAATGCAACATGCAACAATTTCAACGATTGTACTGAGTTACACTTCATATAAGGAAATCAGTCATTTTAAATAAATAAACTAGGCCCAAATCTATGGATTTCACGACTGGGCAGGGCCCAACCACTTGGGAGCCTGCGCCACCCACTGGCGAGCCAGGCCCAGCCAATCAAAATGAGTTTTTCACAACAAAATGTCTTTATTACAGACAGAAATATTCCTGTTTCATTAGCTGTCCAGTTGGCTGGTTTCATATGCTCCCGCAGGTAAAGAAGCCAGATGTGGAGGTCCTGGGCTGGCGTGGTTACACGTGGTCTGCGGTTGTGAGACTGGTTGGACATACTGCCAAATTCTATAAAATAACCTTGTAGGCATCTTATGGTAGAGAAATTAACATAACATTCTTTGGCAACAGCTCTGGTGGACTTCTGGCAAAAGCTCTGGTGGACATTCCTGCAGACAGCATGCCAATTGCACTCCCTCAAAACTTGAGACATCTGTGGCATTGTGTTATGTAACAACACTGCACATTTTAGAGTGGCCTTTTATTGTCCCCAGTACAAGGTGCACCTGTAATGATCATGCTGTTTAATCAGCTTCTTGATATGCCACAGCTGTCAAGTGGATGGTTTATCTTGGCAAAGGAGAAATGCTCACTAACAGGGATGTAAAAACAAATCTGAGAAAAAGCTTTTGTGCATTTGGAACATATAATTTATATCAGTTCATGAAACATGGGACCAACACTTTACATGTTGCATTTATATTTTTGTTCAGTATATTACAGACATGTTAATGCATATTTTTGTTATTATATTATGTGAGCTAAACATAAAAATAAAATTTGAAAAAAAAAATATATATAAACATTTTCATTAAAGTATAATGTTTTGAAAGTGCTAATGTTACTTTCCCAACTACAGCAACAAAAATACTTAAATACATTTAATTTTGACCTTGAATCATTCTATTTTAATACTGTAGAATTCCATTCATTTCTATGGACTGCTTCTTCTGTGGAGGGCCAATATGGCCGACCGGTGGCTTCAAAGCCTCTCATTGGCCAATACATAGCATCAGCAATCCAGGGTTTATATACATCACCGTTTGTGTTACATCCCAAAAAAATGTAAATGGCTGAACTTTAAAATTAGTCACTGGTCCCATAGAATAGATGTTAATATATTGGTAACCAATAGTGAATGGTACTGTAAAGCATACATTCAGGTCAAATCGTCAGTTTCCACAGGTTAAGTCCTAGTTCACGTCTACTGAACTAAGATATTTATTTTGTTTAAAGAAAGAGTGGGTGACATTTCCCCAAAACATGTTTGAAATTGGAGAATTCAGTTTTGAAGCCTATACAGTGCCTTCAGAAAGTGTTTATACCCTTTGATTTAATCCACATTTGGTGGTTACATCCTGAATTCGAAATATATTAAATATTATTTTTTTCTCACCCATCTACACACAATACCCAATAATGACAAAGTGAAAACATGTTTTTTAGATTTTTTTGAACATTTATTGAAAAGAAAATATAGAAATATTCTAATTTCCGTAAGTATTTACACCCCTGAGTCAATTTGTTGGAGATACAAGCATCTTTGGCAGCGAGTACAGACTTTCTGGGTAAGTCTCTAAGAGCTTTCCACACCTGGATTGTACAACATCTGCCCATTATAATTTTCAAAATCATTCAAGCTCTGTCAAATTGGTTGATGTTCATTGCTAAACAACCCTTTTCAGGTCTTTCCATAAAGTTTTAGGTAGATTTAAGTCAAAACTGTAACTCGGCCACTCGGGAACATTCACAGTCTTTTTGGTAAGCAACTCCAGTCTAGATGGGGCCTTTTGTTTTAGGTTATTGTCCTGCTGAAAGGTGAATTAATCTCCCAGTATCTGGTGGAAAGCAAACTGAACAAGGTTTTGCCAGTGCTTAGCACCATTCCATTTATTTTTTATCCTGAAAAACTCCCCAGTCCTTAACAATTACAAGCATACCCAGAGCATGATGCAGCCACCACTATGCTTGAAAATATGGAGAGTGGTATTCAATAATGTGTTGTATTGGATTTGCCTCAAACATAACACTTTATATTTAGGACAAAAAAAGGTAATTGCTTTTTTTGGGGAGCACATTTTTTGCTTTTTTACTTTAGTGCCTTATTGCAAACAGGATGCATGTTTTTGATTATTTTTATTCTGTACAGGCTACCTTCTTTGCCCTCTGTAAATTATGTTAATATTGTGGAGTAACTACAATGTTGTTGATCCATCCTCAGTTTTCTCCTATCACAGCCATTAAACACTGTAACTGCTTTAAAGTCACCATTGGCCTCATGGTGAAATCCCTGAGCGATTTCCTTCCTCTCCGGCAACTGAGTTAGGAAGGACGCTTCTATCTTTGTAGTGACTGGGTGTAATTAGTGTAATTAATAACTTCACCATGCTCAAAGGGATATTCAATGTCTGCTTTTTTTTACCCAACTACTAATCGGTGCCCTTTTATGCGAGGCATTGGTTGGTCTGTGTTTGAAATTCACTGCTCAACTGAGGGACCTTACAGATAATTGTATGTGTGGGGTACATAGATGAGGTAGTCATTCAAAAATCATGTTTTTTTAACTATGATTCACTATTATTGCACTAGAGTGAGTCCATGCAACATATTATGTAACATGAACCTATTTATGCTTGTCATAACAAAGGGGTTGAATACTTGTTGACTCAAGACATTTCAGCTTTACATTTTTTATTAATTTCAAATCATTTCTAACAACGTGCAGTACCAGTCAAAAGTTTGGACACACCTACTCATTCAAGGGGTTTTCTTTATTTTTACTATTTTCTACATTGTAGAATAATAGTGAAGACATCAAAACTATGGAAATAACACATATGGAATCATGTAGTAACCAAAAAACTGTTAATCAAATCAAAATATGTTTTAGATTCTTCAAAGCCACCCTTTGCATTGATTACAGCTTTGCATACTCTTGGCATTCTCTCAACCAGCTTCACCTGCAATGCTTTTCCAACAGTCTTGAAGGAGTTCCCACATATACTGAGCACAGGACAATGACCCAAAACACACCTCCAAGATGTGTAATGGCTATTTGACCAAGAAGGAGAGTGATGGAGTGCTGCATCAGATGACGTGGCCTCCACAATCACCCCCTGCTTTTACTTCACTCTTTGGTCCAACTCATCTCAAGCCATCTCAATTGAGTTGAGGTCAGGTGATTGTGGAGACCACGTCATCTGATGCAGCACTCCATCACTCTCCTTCTTGGTCAAATAGCCATTACACAGCCTGGATGTGTGTTGGGTCATTGTCCTGTTGAAAAACAAATGATAGTCCCACTAAGCGCATATATTTGGGCTGCAATTTCTGAGGCTGGTAACTCTAATGAACTTATCTTCTGCAGCAGAGGTAACTCTGGGTCTTCTATTCCTGTGGCAGTCCTCATGAGACCCAGCTTCATCATAGCGCTTGATGGTTTTTGCGACTGCACTTGAAGAAACTTTCAAAGTTCTTGACATTTTCTGAATGGACTGACATTCATGTCTTAAAGTAAAGATGGACTGTCATTTCTCTTTGCTTATTTGAGGTGGTCTTGCCATAATATGGACTTGGCCTTTTACTAAAATGGGCTATCTTCTGTATACCACCCCTACCTTGTCACAACACAACTGATTGGTTCAAACGCATTAAGAAGGAATGAAATACCACAAATTAACTTTTAACAAGGCACACCTGTTGATTGAATTGCATTCCAGGCGACTACCTCATGAAGCTAGTTGAGAGAATGCCAAGAGTGTGCAATGCTGTCTTCAAGGCAAATGGTGGCTACTTTGAAGAATCTCAAATATAAAATGTATTTTGAATTGTTTAACACTTTTTTTGGTTTCTACATGATTCCATGTGTCATTTCCATAGTTTTGATGTCTTCACTATTATTCTACAATGTAGAAAATAGTAAAAATAAAGAAAAACCCTTGAATGAGTAGGTGTGTCCAAACTTTTGACTAGTACTGTAATTCCATTTTGACATTATTCGGTATTGTGTGTCGGCAATTGACAAACAAATCTACATTTAATCCATTTTAAATTCAGGCTGTAACACAACAAGATGTGGGAAATAGTCAAGAGGTGTGAATACTTTCTGAAGGCACTGTATATATCAAAGCACCTTTGACACCATGGAAGTTCCAAACAAGGGGTTCTTTAAAGATATATAATCTACTCTATGACCCCACCTTTAACCTACTGCTCCCTGATCCCCCTTTAACCTCCTACTGCTCCCTGATCCCCCTTTAACCTGCTACTGATCCCTGATCCCCCTTTAACCTCCTACTGCTCCTGATCCCCTTTAACCTCCTACTGCTCCCTGATCCCCCTTTATTCTCCCACTGCTCCTTGATCCCCCTTTACCTCCTACTGCTCCCCGATCCCCCTTTAACCTCCTCCTGCTCCCTGATCCCCCTTTAACCTCCTCCTGCCTGATCCCCCTTTACCTCCTACTGCCCCCTTTATCCTACTGCTCCCGATCCCCCTTTAACCTCCTCCTGCTCCCCCCCCTTTTACCTCCTACTGCTCCCTGATCCCCTTTAACCTGCTACTGATCCCTGATCCCCCTTTACCTCCTACTGCTCCCTGATCCCCCTTTAACCTCCTACTGCTCTCTGATCCCCAATTACATCCTACTGCTCCCTGATCCCCCTTTAACCTCCTACTGCTCCCTGATCCTCCTTTAACCTCCTACTGCTCCCTGATCCCCCTTTAACCTCCTACTGCTCCCTGATCCACCTTTACATCCTACTGCTCCCTGATCCCCCTTTAACCTCCTACTGCTCCCTGACCCCCCCTCACCTCCCTGACCCCCCTTCACCTCGACTCCCATTTAACCTCCTACTGTATGGGGTAACACATTTAACTGACCCCCCTTTAACCTCCTACTGTATGGGTTAACACATTCAGCTCACTGACCCCCATTTAATCCCTGACCCACCTTTAACCTCACTGCTACCATCCAGATCCTCATGTCCTTATCCTAATAATCCCATCGTCTAGTGTTGTCGTTGTCACAGAGTTAAGAATGTGCCGTAAGGTCACTCCACAGCTAGCTTGAAATGTCGTCGATGGAGCCATCCAATTGGATCCTTTTGTATAGCTCAATCGGCCGGTACGTTGTCAAGGAGGATGGTCACTGGTTTGAGCCCGTTATGGGGACACGGGCAGTGGAGGACGATATACTGTGAGCAGCTGACTGCCGTCAGTTTCATGATGTTGAGAGATGGACAGTAAATGAGAGATGACTCTTCTTGACCTGTGCCTGTATTCAAGAGTCTCTGAGTAGGAGTGCTGATCTAGGGTCAGTTTAGCCTTTTAGATCATAATGAAGAAGATTATATGGACAGTGTGGACCTGATCCTAGATATGCCTTCTCAACGTGTCACTCTTCACCCATCTATACTAGCTGTAAAACAGTAGGACATTTCTGTGATTTGACCCGAATGATAACTTTACAGTAGTTTTTTTTTTTTTGCATTGTGTAAATCAAGTAGAATAATTCATTGAGGAATAGTTGCACCTTATTTATCTTTAGTATATATCCAACTTTTAGAATATTGTCTTGGCTTTTGCCCTAATATGGTTTCCTTGAATATGATGTGATGCCTTCAGCCTTAGGCATTCCCATCACTTCCACTCTTTATAACTGCATTTATTGTCTATAGTTCAACTTCTGACAGTTGAGATTTTGACATTTGAAAGTGAACTGACACAACCGTGTTCCCACAACATGATAACCAGCAGCTTGACTTAATTGGTTAAGTTCCCTTGCTATTTTGTCTATCGATAGCGAGCTACACTGTACTCTGGTGATATATATATATATATATATATATATCTTCAACGTCAGAAGACAATAGAGGGAATAATGTGTGGAAAATAGCATGGCGTTAGCAGCTAATTCACCTCATCAATAGAGAATTGTGACAGCATTTGAAAGACAACCAACTTGTATGCTAAAGAAAAAGGATTTTAAATGTGACTGACCAGCAATGTGAAAGTAGAACACTGGGGTGTTTAACTAATGTTCTCCAGTGCATTTGTGCTGTATTCTATGATTCTGTCATTGTTGATGGAGATAACTAGGAGAGCCTGCTCTTCTGTATGCTTCTTTTTAGACTAGGCTGTTTTGACAAACAAGGCAGAGATTGTATATGTTAGAAGTTGCTGCTCAAATACCCCAAAGCCTTATTAGAATTATGAATAGCAATTATTTCAAGCTTCATCAAAACAAATGTTTTCTTTCCAACAGTGGTTGGTTGGAACCAATACAAAAAAAACGATACAATACAAAGTGATTGACAGTTATTGGTATAACTCATTTGAGCCATCAAAATGACAGAAAAAAACATGTTTTCTTGGTACCAAAATATTTAGCTGGCTATGTTTGCTACAAATGTCTTTCCTGGGTAAAGAACCATTGTTGCATAGGGGGAAGAACCCAGAGACATATATATATACAGTATTAATGTATATATGGCTCTGATAGAATCCAGTTCCCCTATAGGGTGTCCTGCATGTACGTATGTGACATGCAGCCGTGTATAGAGAAAACAAACTGCTTGTTAAGTGTTTGAAACTGTGGTGTTTCAGAAAGGATACTTTAACCTTTTTCCTTTAGGTGTTGGTCTCAAATTAAACAAATAAATAAAACAAAAAATGTAAAGATAAAAACCTTTTGGAGTGTTTTTCAGACTCCCAAATCAAAATGTTAATAATAAGCTGTTGTACAACGTCTGGTTGATAAGAAATATCGGTTATTTTTTTGTACCTTAAAAACAACTTGGGGGGGTGCTGAGTCTTTTACCCCTTGTCCTATTAGCCTAGCTTTTTAAACATTAACCCGTTAGAGAAATGTTTGTTTGAGGAAATAAGCTTTTAAAGTGGCAGCCGCTCCACTGAAAACCAGGGGTTAAATATGGATTTTGTAAGGTGATGAAACTGTCCTGTCTCTCTTTCCCCCAAAATTGGTAAATTTTTCATATAAATCTATTGAACTGTCACTGTACCCTGAAGGTGGTGGGACTATTGGTTTGTTGGTCACACCCCTTCCTCCCACCTCCCAATTTAATCCCTGCTCGTCATAACACACTGGATACTTGTATGTGTGTGTGTGTAATATATATATTATATATATATATAATATATATATTTAGTTTGTCTTCATTACGTTTCTCTCCTCTCTTCAGACTGTTCTCTATAGTTTTACTACTTTAGATTCTCCATTTTGCCTTTTCTCCTGTGAAAATCTGATTCCTAAAGGTGGGCCTAGAATGATTGTTTACAATTGTATTCCATTTGATCTCTGGATATTCTGTAAATATTGTAATTCATTGTCTTTTTTTAACTTGTTAATAAAGTTATCAGATAACGGTATATTGTGTTTGTTGTCATGGATCATAGTTCCACTTTGTGCATCTGTTGTTTCCAATCAGATATATCTGGTGTCTTTTGACACCACAGGATCAGTATATTCTCCATTGTCACAAATTCCCAGAAATTACAGGTCAATCCACCCAATACTTTGAATAGGACACCATACCATTGTTTCAGGTTATTGACACTCCAAAAACAGCACTTTGTACAGGCGTATCTATTAGTATGCTTATCACGACAGATGTCATGAATTGTAAATGAATAAGCTCTAAGGGGCTCCGGAGTGGTGCAGCGGTCTAAGGCACTGCATCTCAGTGCTAGAGGCGTCACTACAGACCCTGGTTCGATTCCATTCCGTGATTGGAAGCCCCATAGGGAGTACCCAGCGTCGTCCGGGTTTGTCTGCGGTATGCCGTCATTGTAAATAAGAATTTGTTCTTAACTGACTTGCCTAGTCAAATAAAGGTAAGCAAGCTCCCAGGAAAGCAATTTGCAAACATGAATGCTTGGCTTTCAAGGGCAGAACAGATGCGATTCAGTGAGATAAAATAATACTTAAGTGTTTCACAATCACGGCTATGCCAGCCAATCCTTGCACTGATCATTCATTATTTACATAGTATTTACTCATCCCAACCCTCATGAGTTCTCATCACCTTTGAGTGTAATTATTGTTTTTGGATGATTGCCAAGACATGGATAATAATACCAAATACCTTTTTATTTGCTGTAGTTGTGGTAGTACATGTGGCTTGTTTGAATGTGTCTGTCAGAGACGGTGGCAATCTTTTGTTAGATCAAATGTCTTTATGCATCGTCAATCTTGTGTTAGTGGAGGGATGCAGCCACCCCTGGGCAGCAGAGGACAAAGAGAAGGTTGACAGGAGAAGCCGTAGTGAGGATGCATCCAAAATGGCACCCTATCCCCTATATAGTGCACTACTTTTGGCCAAGGTACATAGGTGCTCTGGTCAAAAGTAGTGCACTACGTAGGGAATAAAGTGCCATTTTGGGACGCAAGCCTGAATCCCTCACCTCAGTCTCAGATAAAAGAATGTGACAGACAGTCGTTTAGGCTTTGAAACCAACGGACAAAGCCAGGCTGGGGCTCCCTCTTTATCTGTCTGAGAGAGTGGCCAGAGAAGAGAGAAAGGACAAAGACAACAGCCAGTACTGTAGCTACCAGAAATATGAGCTGTTCTTGGACAGGCGAGAGTTCTTAGAACTATCTGTTTGTATTAAACAGACATTGTTTACTACTCGTCTTTGGTGCAAACACCACTGACACATTTTTTGACTGCGACATGATCACATCAACTGACCTTATCGAAGTGATAGTAAAATATGAGAGTGAAGTCTTGTGCACTTTGAAGTATATATCAACCTTAAATACAGAATTTTCATTGAACCCTTCTAATATTTTGATGAACCAAATACCAATACTAGATATGCCAGTCTCAACCCCATATTGACCACTTCTGCTCTGCCTCTTGTTGATGTTAATATCTATCATAGTTTTACTCAAAATGCATTTGATTTTACCATGCTCTATGTAGGCTGTCCTCTTGGATGGTTGCCATGGAGAGTCTACACGCAGAGCAGCCCATATTTGTCAAAACAGCTTGTCCACAGGAAATAGCTCTGGAGTGAGGCGACATCCCAGTGGTCTGCAGCTCTGTGTTCCACCCTTCCACCCATTACATGATCATGGCTTCTCTCTCTCACTCACTCACATCTCGCTCATCAACTCTGTGGAACTGAGTTCAACTGATCCAAACCACGATCCCAGAGGAACGCAAGACTGCTAGTCGTGTACATGATAAACAACAGCGGATACATTTGGGACACAGAAACGGTGGGGAAATGTAGGCCTATGTAAAAAAAAAAAAAAAAAAAAAAAACGAATTAAAAAGTAGCCTTTGGCATTTTAGAATATGATATACTTGTAGTGTTAAAAGACAGCTGTTATTCGTCAATGAGTCACTCGTCAAACCACCTCGTTTAAAAGCGTTGGGTTTCTTTTCTTACTACATCCAAATCAAAGTCTTACTCTCAGCTTAGTATTTCACAGGTCTAACATCATCTTTAAAAATATCTCCAAGACATGGGGGATCAGGAGTAGTAATCTCTGAAGCTCACCACTTCTGAGGGGCCGACAGCAGACTGACGACCCCTAGAGACAGACAGAGAGGGATAGAAGGAATCCTGATGCTTTAAGGCACCGCTATCCAATGACTGGACCAGAATGAAACAGGGGAGTGTGGGGGGAGAAAGAGAGAGAGAGAGAGGAAGTAAGAGAGAGTGTGTGTGTGTGTGTGGGGGGGTTCTTGTATCCAGGGATAGTTAAACATGGAAAAGTCTCCCTCGTGGGGACATTTCCCCCGTTACAACTAGGGTTAGAATTGGTTTAAGGTTAGGGTTACGATAGACCGCTGCACCACTCAGGATGCCTAAGGCAACAGCCTGGGATCGAACCCAGGTTGTGTCACAACCGGCCGTGACCAGGAGTCCCATAGGCCGGTGCACAACTGCCCCAGCATTGTCCGGGTTAGGGGAGGGTTTGGCCAGGGGGGATTTACTTGGCTAATCCCGCTCTAGCGATGCCATCTGGCGGGCTGGGCGCATGCAGGCTGACTTTGGTCGTCAGTTGAAAGGTGTTTCCCCCGACACATTGGTGCAGCTGGCTTCCGGGTAATGTGGGCGGATGTTAAGGAGCACAGTTTGGCGAGTCATGTTTCAGAGAATGCATGACTCAACCTTCGCCTATCCTGAGGTCTATACTGTGTCTCTAGTGGGTCTATACTGTGTCTCTAGTAGGTCTATACTGTGTCTCTAGTGGGTCTATACTGTGTCTCTAGTAGGTCTATACTGTGTCTCTAGTAGGTCTATACTGTGTCTCTAGTAGGTCTATACTGTGTCTCTAGTAGGTCTACACTGTGTTTCTAGTGGGTCTATACTCTCTAGTAGAAATATACTGTCTCTCTAGTAGGTTTATACTGTCTCTCTAGTAGGTTTATACGGTCTCTCTAGTAGGTCTATACTGTCTCTCTAGTAGGTTTATACGGTCTCTCTAGTAGGTCTATACTGTCTCTCTAGTAGGTTTATACTGTCTCTCTAGTAGGTCTATACTGTCTCTCTAGTAGGTTTATACTGTCTCTCTAGTAGGTTTATACTGTCTCTCTAGTAGGTTTATACTGTCTCTCTAGTAAGTCTATACTGTCTCTCTAGTGGGTCTATACTCTCTGACTGAAATATACTGTCTCTCTAGTAGGTCTATACTGTCTCTAATAGGTTTATACTGTCTCTCTAGTAGGTTTATACTGTCTCTCTAGTAGGTTTATACTGTCTCTCTAGTAAGTCTATACTGTCTCTCTAGTGGGTCTATACTCTCTGACTGAAATATACTGTCTCTCTAGTAGGTTTATACTGTCTCTCTAGTAGGTCTATTCTGTCTCTCTAGTAGGTTTATACTGTCTCTCTAGTAGGTTTATACTGTCTCTCTAGTAGGTTTATACTGTCTCTCTAGTAGGTTTATACGGTCTCTATAGTAGGTCTATACTCTGACTGAAATATACTGTCTCTCTAGTAGGTCTATACTGTCTCTCTAGTAGGTTTATACTGTCTCTCTAGTAGGTTTATACTGTCTCTCTAGTAGGTCTATACTGTCTCTCTAGTAGGTTTATACTGTCTCTCTAGTAGGTTTATATGGTCTCTCTAGTAGGTATATACTGTCTCTCTAGTAAGTCTATACTGTCTCTCTAGTGGGTCTATACTCTCTGACTGAAATATACTGTCTCTCTAGTAGGTCTATACTGTGTCTCTAGTGGGTCTATACTGTGTCTCCAGTAGGTCTATACTGTGTCTCTAGTGGGTCTATACTGTGTCTCTAGTAGGTCTATACTGTGTCTCTAGTGGGTATATACTGTGTCTCTAGTAGGTCTATACTGTGTCTCTAGTGGGTCTATACTGTGTCTCCAGTAGGTCTATACTGTGTCTCTAGTAGGTCTATACTGTGTCTCTAGTAGGTCTATACTGTGTCTCTAGTAGGTCTATACTGTGTCTCTAATGGGTACATACTGTGTCTCTAGTGGGTACATACTGTGTCTCTAGTAGGTCTATACTGTGTCTCTAGTGGGTACATACTGTGTCTCTAGTGGTACATACTGTGTCTCTAGTGGGTACATACTGTGTCTCTAGTGGGTACATACTGTGTCTCTAGTAGGTCTATACTGTGTCTCTAGTGGGTACATACTGTGTCTCTAGTGGGTACATACTGTGTCTCTAGTAGGTATATACTGTGTCTCTAGTGGGTACATACTGTGTCTCTAGTGGGTCTATACTGTGTCTCTAGTAGGTCTATACTGTGTCTCTAGTGGGTACATACTGTGTCTCTAGTGGGTACATACTGTGTCTCTAGTGGGTACATACTGTGTCTCTAGTAGGTCTATACTGTGTCTCTAGTGGGTACATACTGTGTCTCTAGTGGGTACATACTGTGTCTCTAGTAGGTCTATACTGTGTCTCTAGTGGGTACATACTGTGTCTCTAGTGGGTCTATACTGTGTCTCTAGTGGGTACATACTATGTCTCTAGTGGGTACATACTGTGTCTCTAGTGGGTACATACTGTGTCTCTAGTGGGTACATACTGTGTCTCTAGTAGGTCTATACTGTGTCTCTAGTGGGTACATACTGTGTCTCTAGTGGGTCTATACTGTGTCTCTAGTAGGTCTATACTGTGTCTCTAGTAGGTCTATACTGTGTCTCTAGTGGGTACATACTGTGTCTCTAGTGGGTCTATACTGTGTCTCTAGTAGGTCTATACTGTGTCTCTAGTAGGTCCATACTGTGTCTCTAGTAGGTCCATACTGTGTCTCTAGTAGGTCTATACTGTGTCTCTAGTGGGTACATACTGTGTCTCTAGTGGGTACATACTGTGTCTCTAGTAGGTCTATACTGTGTCTCTAATAGGTCTATACTGTGTCTCTAGTAGGTCTATACTGTGTCTCTAGTGGGTACATACTGTGTCTCTAGTGGGTACATACTGTGTCTCTAGTGGGTCTATACTGTGTCTCTAGTGGGTACATACTGTGTCTCTAGTGGGTACATACTGTGTCTCTAGTGGGTACATACTGTGTCTCTAGTAGGTATATACTGTGTCTCTAGTGGGTCTATACTGTGTCTCTAGTAGGTCTATACTGTGTCTCTAGTGGGTACATACTGTGTCTCTAGTGGGTACATACTGTGTCTCTAGTGGGTCTATACTGTGTCTCTAGTAGGTCTATACTGTGTCTCTAGTGGGTCTATACTGTGTCTCTAGTAGGTCTATACTGTGTCTCTAGTGGGTACATACTGTGTCTCTAGTGGGTACATACTGTGTCTCTAGTGGGTCTATACTGTGTCTCTAGTAGGTCTATACTGTGTCTCTAGTGGGTATATACTGTGTCTCTAGTGGGTACATACTGTGTCTCTAGTGGGTACATACTGTGTCTCTAGTGGGTTTATACTCCCTAGTAGTTTTTTAAAAAGTTAGGGTTAAGGTAAAGGCAATGGTCATGGTTAGAATTAGGGGTTAAAGAAATCAATTTTAGGTCCCCACAAGGATAGAAGAACATAACTGTGTGTGTGTGTGAGAGAGAGAGAGAGAGAGAGAGAGAGAGAGAGAGAGAGAGAGAGAGAGAGAGAGAGAGAGAGAGAGAGAGAGAGAGAGAGAGAGAGAGAGAAAAACACAGAATGTGTGTGTGAGCTGAGACCTTGGCCACACCCTATTTAGGCCCCCCCAGATCAGACCTATTGCCCTTCTGCCCCCGCCCCTACAGCAAGGACCTCAACATGGCAGCTGCACATGCCCAGACCTTGAGTAGAGCAACAGGTCCAACCTCCACTAATACACCCACCCAAGCCCCATCCTGCGACCCAAGAGGCATGCACCAGACACCCAGCATGCTCTGCTCACACCTAATGGTCCGGGCCTAAACCACACAAATGGCAACACTAGACACTATGGAACACAAAGCTTTTACTATCTCATCCTGGAATATACAAGGTCTGAGGTACTGACTGTTACTTTTGATTTTGACCCCCCCTTTGTTCAGGGACACATTATTCCATTTCTGTTAGTCACGTGTCTGTGGAACTTGTTCAGTTTATGTCTCAGTTGTTGAATCTTGTTATGTTCATACAAATATTTACACATGTTAAGTTTGCTGAAAATAAACGCAGTTGACAGTGAGAGGGCGTTTCTTTTTTTGCTGAGTTTAGTTATATGCAAAGGTTATTGTTCAGCATCTGTAATGCAACTTAAATAATGAAATAAATAAAAAAAACATAACAAAAAACAACTAAAGAAAAGACTCAAAGACCAAAATATATCATCAATGGACAATGAGGTTAAAACCATTCGGAGTAAAGAAATCATACCGGCTGTGATGACATCAGCTTTGTCAGTCCAAGACGTCTTGAACTTTGGCAGAAGGATTTCAGCAGCAATAAGCTGTGGCTACTCGATCATTTCTCCAAAGCGCTTTTGGAGACCGTTCTGAATGGCTCTGATAAGTGGTAGGCACATTTGGCAAGATGCTTCCAGCCTTTGAAGTTTTGTTTTTAGTAAGATCACTGGCAGCAGCCACCCCATATGAGTGTCAAATCAAATCAAATCTTATTGGTCACATACACATGGTTAGCAGATGTTAATGCAAGTGTAGCGAAATGCTTGTGCTTCTAGTTCCGACCGTGTAGTTATATCTAACAAGTAAACTAACAATTTCACAACTACCTTATACACACAAGTGTAACGGAATGATTAAGAATATGTACATATAAATATATGGATGAGCGATGGCCGAACGGCATAGGCAAGATGCAGTAGATGGTATAGAGTACAGTATATACATATGAGATGAGTAGTGTAAACATTATATAAAGTGGCATTGTTTAAGTGACTAGTGATACATTTATTACATCCAATTATTAATTATTAAAGTAGCTAAAGATGAGTCTGTATGTTGGCAGCAGCCACTCAATGTTAGGGATGGCTGTTTAACAGTCTGATGGCCTTGAGATAGAAGCTGTTTTTCAGTCCCAGCTTTGATGCACACATACTGACCTCGCCTTCTGGATGATAGGGGGGTGAACAGGCAGTGGCTCAGGTGGTTGTTGTCCTTGATGGTTTTTGGCCTTCCTGTGACATCGGGTGGTGTAGGTGTCCTGGAGGGCAGGTAGTTTGCCCCCGGTGATGCGTGGTGCAGACCGCACTACCCTCTGGAGAGCCTTATGGTTGTGGGTGGAGCAGTTGCCGTACCAAGCGGCGATACAGCCCGACAGGATGCTCTCGATTGTGCATCTGTAAAAGTTTGTGAGTGTTTTTGGTGACAGGCCACATTTCTTCAGAATCCTGAGGTTGAAGAGGCGCTGTTGCTATCTGTGTGGGTGGACCATTTCAGTTTGTCTGTGATGTGTACGCCGAGGAACTTAAAACTTTCCACCTTCTCCACTACTGTCCCATCGATGTGGATAGGGGTGCTCCCTCTGCTGTTTCCTGAAGTCCACGATCATCTCCTTTGTTTTGTTGTTGTTGAGTGTGAGGTTATTTTCCTGACACCACACTCCTGTAGAATGTTCAAAGCTGAGACCAAACTTTGCAGTACACATTCAAGAAGGACATTTCTGCCGGGCTCAGCCTGAAAGATAAGGTAAGGTAAATGTAATTTCATAACATTTCATGGACCATACATATTACTGTAATAGGAAAACATTACATTGATTCAAAGAATTGCTACTCACATGTTCACTTTTAATTCTTCACACACATTTCTTCTGGCATCCTCCCCCTTCTCTTGTATGATACCTGTGATCCTCTCCACAGCCAGGTAAGTTGAGTTCCAACGTGTTTGATTTGGACGGATCATCTGCAGTTTGCACTCATTCTCTACAACTTCAGCAGCTAAGGTTGACCGCCAAGTTTTATTCCACATGGCATTTGGCAAAAGACAACCTGGACAAACTTTTTTAGCTATCACTATTTGTTTCTACCAACACAGAATCTGTTGTTGCAATCAGGTTCAGCAGGTGACGTGCACACCGTTGATGCTGAGGGAGTTGATATTCTAGGCCAGTCATTTTCCAGGATGGAATAGGTGTCTTGGTATTCAACCTGCTCTGCTGGCTCTTCAGCATCTGAGTCTCGGTCTGCTGACTCGACTGCCTGGCTCTGCTCACCAAAAACATTGCATGCTTTGATGAAGTTTGATCCAATGTCTGTTGTGATTCTTACCACTTTCCCCCTGATCCTGTATGCATAATGGATGTCATCGAGGGCACCTGCAAGCACATCACATGTGTGGGAACCTTTCAATCTCCTGCAAGCAAGTGCAGCAGAATGTCTCACCAGAGTTTCTTCATCTATCCAGTGACATGTGATCCCTATGTAACTCCTTTGATGAGCTGTCCAACAATTAGTGGTGGTGGCAACATAATAAAACCCTGCCATGTTGTGTCATAACCGTCTTCTTCATGTGATTGGCAGCTTCATGTATTCTTGAACGAACAGTAGGTCTGGAGATGACTTTGCATTGAGGATGCAGGGTGGTTACCAACTCTTTAAAAGCTGCTTGTATGACCAAAGAGAATGGCTGTCGGCCATCACAGATCAAATGAATGACAAGCTTGTCAACGGTTGCCTGTGAGATGCACCTGGCTCCTCCCACTGCCATCATCAGACATCATTGCTTGCTTGTAAGTTGAAGAGGTGTTTGATAGTTCCTTGGTTCGTTTGTATGTGGTTGCAGAGGTGAACATATTGTAGTTGTCATCTTTAATGGATGTTTCCTCTGTGGACAAAATGACTGAATCAGTCTGGGCAAAATGTATATAGCCTGACCAGTTTGGTTTTATACAAATTAACTTAAACCAGCACTTAAAGTGCAATCTCTACGTATTTGGGCAATGACAACATTTTTGTTTTGGCTCTGTAGTCCAGCACATTTGATTTTAAAATATACAATGACAATGGGGTTAAAGTTCAGACTGTCAGCTATAAGAAGGTGTTTTGGATAATGTCACTCTCCAAATACATACAGATATTGGGGAATATTGTTCTTTCTTTTCCCCAGTTATAAGAACTATAGTTTTACCAAACATGAATTTTGGCTATTATTTGAAACTCAGTGATCCAACCAGATATAGCTAGGTAATAAGCAAACAAAAAAAAAGAATGCACACACCTACAAATCCCAGGTCTCAAAATGATTTATTTATTTTATCTTCACAAGTTCATTAATTTCACGTTTTTTTATTTCACCTTTATTTAACCAGGTAGGCAAATTGAGAACAAGTTCTTATGTACAATTTCGACCTGGCCAAGATAAAGCAAAGCAGTTCGACACATACAACAACAGAGTTACACATGGAGTAAAACAAACATACAGTCAATAATACAGTAGAAAAATAAGTCTATATACAATGTGAGCAAATTAGGTGAGATAGGGGAGGTAAAGGCAAAAAAAGGCCATGGTGGCGAAGTAAATACAATATAGCAAGTAAACCACTGGAATGGTAGATTTGCAGTGGAAGAATGTGCAAAGTAGATATAGAAATAATGTGGTATAGCTATCACCAACATCTTAAATTATGGGGATGGCTAGCTACTAGCCCGCACTACAGCTTATATATAGTTCCTTCAGCTGTGTAAAGACATTGGTCAGGGTTAGCTTCTAACTAGCTAGCAACAGGATGAGCTAGCTACCGTTAGCATTATGCTACAGATTGAATGCAACTGGCTAATAGCAACACTTTGTTAGCTACATTACATAGCCTATACAACAAACGACATTCATGGCGATAAAATATATTTATAACTTTACTTTTCGTACCATTAACTTACATGTTTCCTCAAGTTTGAAGCAGAGTAAATGTAGGCAGCCACCTCCACCATCTTTGGTGAGCAGAGTTTACATTCCATAGTTACACTGTCTCCTCTTCTCTGCTTGTGTTTTTTGAGATGGGGTCAGAGATTTCCTTCCTCGTGGTCTTCAGAAGAGCCGGCCACTGTCTCTGTATGTGTCTGTATTGTCTCCTGAACCTGCTCAATTTATTTTTCAAGTTGATTAGACAACCTTCTTTTTTTCATGGCATGTAGCTACGTTTTTTTTTTTACTGTTACACAATCCTGCTACCGATCATCATTTGGTTTACATACACAGCTGTGATTGGGCCGTTTTGGTGCGATGCGTGAAATTGAATTATATTGGTCCATCTGGTCATGTAACTTGTCACTGACAAAGAAGTGAACAGTTCTACCTGCTACAAAATAAAGAAGTTTAAGGAAAACATCAACTCAAATGGTTCCTTTTGTAATGACCACTAAGAAACAGTGTTGCATCTTTTTTTGCCATTGTAGTCATATAAGAAAACTGTGGTAAGACATCAGTAGATTTATAATTGAACACATTTTCTATGAAGATCTTACACTATTGTGGAGAGATGTACCGCTTGGATTCTTTACCTATGATAGAAATAAGCTGAAATATTTTTATGTAGTTCATTTAATTATTATTTTGGCCACATTTCATATTCACAAATGTAAATGTACAAACAAAAAAACAAATTTTCTTACCTTGAACTGTATTTTAAGACAATTAAATACTCTGCTAACAAAAAAAGCTGTTACAATTATAAGTGTATGTGTATGTGTCACGACTTCCTCCGAAGTTGGTGCCTCCTTGTTCGGGTGGCATTGTGTATGTATAGAATTTCCTGAGTTTTCCCAGCATAAGGCGCTAGTAGATTCATGCGCAGCTGGGATCTTTATTGACCGGTCATTTGCACTTAGATTAGGGATCCCTATTGTTCCTGTTGATGTGCCCTTCCCTGTACATGCCTTAGATAGTTGTCCTTTAGGGTCGGGGCTGATTAGGGAGGTCACAGCTCCACTATGTATGATTACGCAGGAGGGTCATGAGGAGAGAATTCGTCTCTTTCTGATCGATTCTCCTGTGTTTCCTTTGGTGTTGGGGCTTCCCTGGTTGGCCTATAATGACCCCACTATTTCGTGGCAACAGAGGGCTCTTAAGGGATGGTCACGTCAGTGCTCAGGGAGGTGTGTAGGTGTTTCCATAGGTGCGACTACGGTGGAAAGTCCAAACCAGGTCTCCATCCTCCTCTGAATATGCCGATTTGGCTCTCACCTTCTGTAAGAAGAAGGCGACTCAACTACCACTCCGTCGACTGGGGGATTGTGCAACAAATCTCCTGGTAGACGCAGCACTTCCCAGGAGTCACATGTATCCTCTGTCACAGGAGGAGACTGCGGCTATGGAAACATATGTCTCTGAATCTCTGGGACAGGGATACATTCAGCCCTCCACTTCACCTGCCTCCTCGAGTTTCTTTCTTGTGAAGAAGAAGGATGGAGGTTTACGCCCGTGCATTGACTATAGAGGTATAAATCAGATCACGGTTAAGTACAGTTACCCACTGCCTCTCATTGCCAGTGTGACAGAGTCATTACAAGGGGCGCGCTTCTTCACAAAATTGGATCTCAGGAGCGCGTACAACTTGGTGCGTATCCGGGAGGGGGATGAGTGGAAGACGGAATTTAGTACCACCTCTGGGCAATATGAGTACCTCGTCATGCCTTACGGGTTGATGAATGCTCCATCAGTCTTCCAATCCTTTGTAGCTGCGATTTTCGGGGACCTGCACGGGTAGGGTGTAGTGGTGTATATACTCCGCTACATGCGCCCGAGCATGTGTCCCTGGTGCGCAAGGTGCTTGGTCGACTGTTGGAGCATGACCTGTACATCAAGGCTGAGAAATGTCTGTTCTTCCAACAGTCCGTCTCCTTCCTAGGATACCGCCTGTCAGAGTCAGGGGTGGAGATGGAAAATGAACGCATTTCAGCCGTGCGTAATTGCCCGACTGCAGCGGTTCTTGGGGTTTGCCAAATACTACCGGAGGTTTATCTGGGGCTTTGGTCAGGTAGCGGCTCCCATTACCTCCTTACTGAAGGGGGGATCGGTGCGAATGCAGTGGTCAGCTGGGGCGGACAGGGCTTTTGGTCACCTGATCCCTCCATGGCATTTATAGTAGAGGTGGACGTGTGGCTGGGATAGGAGCTGTGCTGTCTCAGCGCTCGGGTATGCCACTTACAGACCAGGTTCCCAGAATGCTAAGGTAGACACACTGTCCCAGATGTATGACACAGAGGAGCGGTCCACGGATCCCACTCCCATACTTCCGGCTTCTTGCCTGGTGGCACCGGTGGTATGGGAGGTGGACGAGGACATAGAGTGGGCGTTACGTACAGAGCTCACGCCCACCCAGTGGCCAGTTGGGGGTCTGTACGTTCCGTCTGATGTCCGCGATCGTTTGATCTGTTGGGCCCACGCGTCACCCTCCTCTGGTCATCCTGGCATCGGTCGGACAGTGAGCTGTCTTAGTGGGAAGTACTGGTGGCCCACTTTAGCTAAGGATGTGAGGGTTTATGTTTCCTCCTGCTCAGTGTGCGCCCAGTGCAAGGCACCTAGACACCTGCCCAGAGGGAAATTACAACCCCTACCCGTTCCACAACGGCCGTGGTCACACCTCTCGGTGGATATCGTGACGGATCTTCCTCCGTCACAAGGAAACACCATGATCCTGGTCGTTGTGGATCGGTTTTCTAAGTCCTGCTGTCTCCTTCATTTGCCCGGTCTCCCTATGGCTCTACAGACTGCGGAGGCCCTGTTCACCCACGTCTTCCAGCACTACGGGGTGCCTGAGGACATCGTTTCTGATCGGGGTCTCCAGTTCACGTCTAGAGTCTGGAGGGCGTTTATGGAGCGCCTGGGGGTCTCGGTCAGCTTCACCTCAGGTTTTCACCCCGAGAGTAACGGGCAGGTGGAGAGTTAACCAGGATGTGGGTAGGTTTCTGTGGTCCTATTGCCAGGACCGGCCGGGAGAGTGGGCGGCTTTCATCCCCTGGGCAGAGATGGCCCAAAACTCCCTCCGCCACTCCGCCACTCCTCCACTAACCTTTTCAGTGTGTACTTGGTTATCAGCCGGTCCTGGCACCGTGGCATCAGAGCCAGATCGAGGCACCTGCGGTGTATGAATGGTTTTGGCGCTAGGAGGAGACATGGGACGCTGCCTATGTGCGCCTGCAGCGGGCCATCAGGCGGCAGAAGTCGAGCGCCGACCGCCACCGCAGTGAGGCCCCGGTGCATCCGGGTCTGGCTCTCAACTGCTCCAGCAGTCTGAGGTAGGGGAGGTTCCTCCGCCCCCTCTGGACATCGAGGGGGCCCCGGCATATACTGTGCGAGCCATCATGGACTCAAGGCGTCGGGCGAGGGGCCTTCAGTACCTCGTGGAGTGGCAGGGGTATGGTCCGGAGGAGAGATGCTGGGTGGAGGACATCCTGGACCCTTCCTTAGTGCAGGAATTTCACCGTCTCCACCCAGATCGTCCTGCGCCTCGTCGTCCCCAAGGCCGGTGTCGGCGCACTGCTGGAGCCTCGGGTCAAGGGGCGGGGGCTACTGTCACGACTTCCACCGAAGTTGGTGCCTCTCCTTGTTCGGGCGGAGGTCGATGTCACCGGCTTTCAAGCCGCCACCGATCTACGTTTCTTTTTCCATTTGTTCTGTCTTGCTTGTACACACCTGGTTTCCATTACGTTTGAATTTATTCCCTAATTAACCCTCTGGTTCCCACATGGTTTGTGCGTGTTTGTTCTTTGTTAAGTAGTCGCTCTGTTGTGTCGAGCTGGAATATTTTTCCCTGTATGGAATTTGTTTGATTTTCAGAGTAAGTACGTTGTTACTCAGTTCTGTGTCCTGCGCCTGACTCCGTCCTACCTGCTGTACACGGACTCTTGACAGTATGTCCCTTAAGGTCCTTGTGTAATGTGTATTGTACCCCCTAGCCCCGCCCCTAGACCAATTGTCCATTGTATATTTTTCATATATACTTGTGTTCCCACATGTACTTCCTGTATTGAGTTAATAATAAAAATGAAATAAAAGTTCTAGCTGCTACAAAAGGCGCAAATTTTATGTGCTTGCCATGATGTGTATCCTTTTTCTAGATTGTACTCTGTAACAGATGGTTTTGAAAATGTACTTTATTAAAAATGTAGTTAAGTAGAAGTACAGCCTTTAAAAAATACTCAAAAGTACAAGTACACAGAAAAGCAACTCAATTACAGGAACGTGAGTAGTTGTAATTCGTTACTTCCACCACTGGGTATCAGCCTTCTCAATGACTCCCACAGAACACAACACTGTAGAGTTGAAATTTGGGTATCAACCTACTTGTTGAGTGAGACCCATAGTAGAGTGACGCAAATTGTGCGGGACAGTCCTCTATTTTGGCCCTTTATTCCACGTCCCGCAACCAAACAATGTCCCGCATTTTATCAACAAATTCATACACCACAAATGTAGAACAAAAGGTAAATTGTCCCGTATTCCAGTCAGACATTCCAACCTGTCTCTTGCATTCATGTTGCTTGTATGAAAATATATATAGCATATAAGGATGTGGTACTGGTGATTAACACTTGTCCCATTATTGTTGAGATCTAATATTAGCGGAGCGCAAGACGAGAAGTAGGCCAATGTCACAGGCCTATAGTCAACCAATCACATTTTTTAAATCATTTCGGGCTCAAATTCCAGCTAACCTTGAAGAGGACAGTTAGTCCTGACTACTTCTGCTGAAGAGCAAAAGTAACTAAATAGCCAAATTAGACTGAAAGATATAAGATAATTTAATCGAACTTGTCAGGTTCTCCAGTCTCAATGCTCATTAGTTGCTCATTCAACACATTTGCCGCTTCTTCACTCAATACCGTTTAAGAAGTCTCCCTAACTATTTTACATTCCCTGAGACCAACCAGAATGTTTCCTGGGCCACATATTCCCAGATTGTCATAAAACAGCCACACTTGTGGTCTCTCGTTTTTGCATCACCAAAGTTTGCACGAGGAAAAATAATAGACTATGTGTGGCTGGTGCGCTTAAATGAGCTCGTTCTGTGTAGCGAACTGCAGGGCGTAGGTATACTGTAGTGCTGCCAGAGCGCACCGGAGCGTCACTTCGCCACTTCTCACAGTGGTGCTCGTTTAGTAAAGTTAAAATCAAAGCTGAATCAATGTCTTGGAAGATCACATAATGATTCATTAGTATTCTGCATAAGAGAAACATATATAATAGCATACTATCACGTTACTGTTACACCAAAAACAACACCTAATTTATTATGAGATTTTTGTAAATTGTAAATAAGAATGTGTTCTTAACTGACTTGCATAGTTAAATAAAGGTTAAGTTTTAAAAAAATGTCTAGGATGGTTAGCTAAATAGTCCAACAACTAAAAAATCGCATGAGGCCAAAACGCAACAGTGCTCGAATGTAAACTACTAAGCAGAAGGTGCAGGAAATACAGGAAGGATATACACTGTTAGCACCATCTGCTCAAATTTGCAAATGAAACAGTCATTCAATTACAAGAAGATCTAAATGCATATTCCGTATTGTTGTGTTCTGTGGGTGTCACTGTGTAGGTTTATACCCCATTTCATGGATGCTCAATCCATAGGTTAGGCTGTACAGTGCGTATACGCATGCGCCCAATGCAATTCTAAATTTAAATGCATCCCCATTGCATTTTCAACATATTTGTACTTTTTGGGGGTCAATTTGATTCATAATTGTTTTTTTGTTGAATTTATATAACATTCCAACCTTGTTTATCATTATCTAGTCCAATTGTAGCATGTTTTCACAATGTTTATCCTTTTGCATGTTTCAATGGGTGATTTATTTTGAAGGCGAACCGCCGATTCCACTATTGTTGCTGACGCTAATGTTGTTAAAGACACACACCTGCCTAAAAGCTAGTGAGTAGGTAACTATTTAACTTGAGATCAAATTAAACCCGAGTGCGTTAATTTAGCTTCAAATCTTTAGTCGCGAAGAAACAAAAAAAGTATTCCCTCGATCGGGAAAGATCATGGATGCGCCGATGATGCTGGTGTTGATGATGATGCACTCAGAACAAGTTTTTATTTAATTTAAATTTGTATCTGTGATGCGCTGCTAACAATGAATGCATGTATGAATTAATGAATGGACGGGTTAATTCAAATGAATACTCAATTTCCCATGTTTCTTGCAATGTAGCCCTCGCGTCACCAGTTGCACATGCCTACTGGTCTTTTTGTGCAAAGTCAGGTTTGTTTATGCACTGAAAAGCCAAAAGCGTAATGGCGCCGGACAGGTTGTGATGAGCTAGCGGGAATAGTAACGAATCGACCTACACCCTCGGAAAGAGTACGTGGTGAAATAAGTAAAGAAACCTAAGCTAAATTGCTCATCGCAAAAATGCAGATCACTTTGAAAACCCTCCAGCAGCAGACATTTAAAATCGACATAGACGAAGAGGAGACGGTGAGTTGAAACCACCATGCATTTGTTGAAGGGGGTGGGTGGCTTCGGCTAAGTTACCGTTGGCTAACGTTAGCTAGCACACATTCTAGCTAGTTTGACATGGATAACTACTGTAGGTAGCGAAGCCATTTAAACATGTTCAAGTCCCCATTCAAGTAGTGAATTAGTAATAGTCTTTAACGTAAAGTAGTAAATTGCTTCATATACACGTATTGCGATTTTATGATGCAAAAACAGATCTGAAACTTGAGGAAATAGTAACTAACGTTGGCTGATTTATGCTAGCTTTAGCTAATAACGTTAGCTACCTAATTAGCTGAACTTTATCAATCTCAACTAGCGAGCTCATTAGCTGTCTAGTTAAATCACTTTTGTCATGCATAGTTGCAATTTATGTTTACAATAGATATTTATTCAAAACGGCAACTTGTGGGTTTGTTTTATAGCTAGTTAGGTAGCTAACTACTGTTAAGTAATATTAGTCATCTATTATAGCTAGCTAACGTTAATTTGTTAACGTTAGTCACACGTAGCTCGGTAGCTAGCTAATTATGAAGCAGTTGAATAGTTTGTTACCTATTTGGAAAATGTAATGGTTCAGATCATTGATCCATATAGCTAGCTATCTAACGACAGCTCTAGGTTTGACAACATATATTTCTCACAATGGACTTCGATCCCTTTATACTTTGTCTACTCTTTTTCTTTACAGGTAAAAACCTTAAAGGAAAGAATTGAGAATGAGAAGGGAAACGATGGTTTTCCGGTTGCAGGGCAGAAATTGATATATGCAGGTACAGTTTGTATTTTATTACCCTACTCTACATTTCGTCTGGCAGTATAAGGACTTTGATTTTTAAATTTTTTTTTAAGAGTAATAAATCGTTGTGCTGTCATAATATAATTACATGTCTCCTGTTGGTTTGCCTTGTGCCACACTGATAAGACAGCTGCATAAGTATGTCAGTACACAGGTTGTCACGTATACTGAACAAAAAATATAAACACATGTAAAATGTTAGTCCCATGTTTCATGAGCTGAGACAAAAGATCCCAGAAATGTTCCATATGCACAAAAAGCTTATTTATAAAAAATGTTGTGCACATCCCTGTTAGTGAGCATTTCTACTTTGCCAAGATAATCTATCCAGCAGACACTGGAATATCAAGAAGCTGATTAAACAGCACGATCATTACACAGGTGCACCTTGTGCTGGGGACAATAAAAAGGCCACTCTAAAATGTGCAGTTGTCACACAACACAATGCCATAGATGTCTCAAGTTTTGAGGGTGTGTGCAATTGGCATGCTGACTGCAGGAATGTTGCCAGAGATGTTAATTTCTCTACCGAAAGCCGCCTCCAACGTCATTTTAGAGAATTAGGCAGTACTTCAAATCAGCCTCAACTGCAGACCACGTGTAACCACAACAGCCCAGGGCCTCCACCACACCCAGCTTCTTCACCTGCGGGATCGTCTTGAGACCAGCCACCCAGCAGTTGATGAAACTGAGGATTTCTGCCTGTAATAAAACCCTTTGTGGGGAAAAATGTATTTTGATTTAGTAGGTTAGCCTATGCCCTACCAGGACCACCCATGGCTGTGCCCCTGCCAAGTCATGTGAATTCCATAGTTTAGGGCTTAATGAATTGATTTCAATTGACTGATTTCCTTATGAACTGTAACTCAGTAAAATCATTTAAGTTGTTGCGTTTTTGATATTTTTGATCAGTATAATTATGTTATGGGAATGCAGAAATAGTATTCAGTCCGTGTATGTGACATTTTAAAGCTGCAAAATGTGACTTTTTGGGAGACTTGAACAAATTCACATAGATGTAAGTTATAGATCTGTTATTAAAGAAAGTCTGTGGTAGAGCTGTCTCTATGTACACTATTTATATGTTTCCCGGTCTTAAGTTTAGTTTTTGTGTTTCATTTTTGGTTTTCTATACCAGCTTCAAATACTATTTTTGGTTATTAAAAATATTTCACAGCGGTTTAGATGGTATAATGATTATCTACACTATAGTTGCTTGTTTTGTAAATAAACTGAATTTAGGCGAACTGTTTGATTCTTAGTAACTAGGAAATGGTAGAGCGATTTCAGCATAGTGCATCTTTTAATGTTTCTTCACCACTTATAGGTGACAGGATAGCAGGGTTCTCCCCAGGGATAGGCTTCTGTGAATTTCATTGGCATAGAATGTCAGGGTTCTTGAAGCATTGTTGGCTGATATAACTATCTTCATTAGAGGTCGACCGATTATGATTTTTTCAACGCCGGCCGATATTATATATATATATATATTTTTACATTTATTTTTATTTGTAATAATGACAATTACAACAATACTGAATGAACACTTATTTTAACTTAATATAATACATCAATAAAATCAATTTAGCCTCAAATAAATAATGAAACATGTTCAATTTGGTTAAAATAATGCAAAAACAAAGTGTTGGAGAAGAAAGTAAAAGTGCAATATGTGCTATGTAAGAAAGCTAACGTTTCAGTTCCTTGCTCAGAACATGAGAACATATGAAAGCTGGTGGTTCCTTTTAACATGAGTCTTCAATATTCCCAGGTAAGGAGTTTTAGGTTGTAGTTATTATTGGAATTATAGGACTATTTCTCTCTATACCATTTGTATTCCATTAACCTTTGACTATTGGATGTTCTTATGTGTAACAGTATTGCTTCCGTCCCTCTCCTCACTCCTACCTCGGCTCAAACCAGGAACACAACGACAACAGCCTCCCTCGAAGCAGTGTTACCCATGCAGAGCAAGGGGAATAACTACGTTTGAAACGCTATTAGCGCGCACCCCGCTAAGTAGCTAGCCATTTCACATCGGTTACACCAGCCTAATCTCGGGAGTTGATAGGCTTGAAGTCATAAACAGCAGAGCTGCTGGCAAAATGCACGAAAGTGCTGTTTGAATGAATGCTTGCGAGCCTGCTGCTGCCTACCACAGCTCAGTCAGACTGCTCTATCAAATCATAGACTTAGTTATAACATAATAACACACAGAAAGGCATTAGGTCATTAATATGGACTAATCCGGAAACTATCATCTCGAAAACAAGACGTTTATTATTTCAGTGAAATACGGAACGGTTCCGTATTTTATCTAACGGTGTTCATGCATAAGTCTAAATATTCCTGTTACATTGCACAACCTTCAATGTTATGTCATAATTACGTAAAATTCTGGCAAATTAGGCGACCCAAACTGTTGCATATACACACTCTGCGTGCAATGAACGCAAGAGAAGTGACACAATTTCACCTGGTTAATATTGCCTGCTAACCTGGATTTCTTTTAGCTAAATATATAGGTTTAAAAATATATACTTCTGTGTATTGATTTTAAGAAAGTCATTGATGTTTATGGTTAGGTACACATTGGAGCAACGATACGCACCGCATCGATTATATGCAACGCAGGACTCGCTAGATAACTACACATGGTCGATGATATTACTAGTTTAACTAGTGATTATGATAGGTTTAATGCTAGCTAGCAACTTACCTTGGCTTACTGCATTCGCGTAACAGGCAGGCTCCTCGTGGAGTGCAATGAGAGGCAGGTGGTTAGTGTTGGACTAGTTAACTGTAAGATTGCAAGATTGAATCCCCGAGCTGACAAGGTATAAATCTGTTGTTCTGCCCCTGAACGAGGCAGTTAACCCACCGTTCCTAGGCCGTCATTGAAAATATGAATGTGTTCTTACCTGACTTGCCTAGTTAAATAAAGGTGTAAAAAAATAATAATAATACTGTACAAAAATACTGTACAAAAATACTGACTTCCGATTGTTATGAACTTGAAATCGGCCATTCCAATTAATCGGTCGACCTCTAATCTTCATGTTTGTTCCTTGCAGGGAAAATCCTAAATGATGACACTGCTATCAAGGACTATAAGATTGATGAGAAGAACTTTGTGGTTGTCATGGTGGCAAAGGTAAGGTATTAGAGGGGTTGAGATCTGGCCTTTATTGTGGTGGAGAATTTAAGAGTAGATGGCACAGAACTGTTTTTGCATCGTAAAACCATTTTCACACACCCACCAGACCATAACACACATACTGTCGCACCCACTGATATTGGCAGATGGACTTAATTAACTTTCCATGTCATTGGACGTACGTGTGTGTGATGTAGATTTCCTAGGCCTGTCACACCGGTGTTAATTTAGTCAACAAAAATTGTGACAAATATTAATCGAACATCAATTTCTTTTCAGTGGCAATTGACGAGATTATAACTGACTAAATAGACCCAGGAAAAAAATGACTAAACAAATTATTTTTAATTTCAGTTGACTGAAACGAGACTATTATCCCTGTGACTAAAATCTCAGTGGACTGAACAATAGTTTTTGGAGAGATTGAGCGCTTTTCAGTGACGAGCACAATTAATATTAGCAGCACAGATGCTCAGTTCTGTTCAGCATTGGGCGCACACGCCTAGCCTACATCAGTTCTTGTCATAGATTTTCAAGCAGATTTAAGTCAAAACTGTAACTCGGCTACCCAGCAACTTTTATTTCCTTCCTGGTAAGGAACTCCAGTGTAGATTTGGCCTTGTGTTTTAGGTTATTGTCCTGCTGAAAGGGGAATTAATCTCCTAGTGTTTAGTAGAAAGCAGACTGAGCCAGGTTTTCCTCTAGCATTTTTCCTGTCCTTAGCGCCATTAAGTACATGTTTTATATTGATAAACATCCTATTCCTTAATGATTGCAAGCATACCCATAACATGATGCAGCCACCACTGTGCTTAAAAATATGGAGTGATCCTCTGTAATATTTTGTATTGCATTTGCCCCAAACATAACTTTGTATTCACGACAAAAGGTTAATTGCCTTGCCACATTGCAGTATTACTTTAGTGCTTTGTTGCAAGCAGGATGCATGATTTGAATTGTTTTAATACTGTACATGCTCCCTCCTTTTCCCTCTGTCAATTAGGTTAATATTGTGGAGTAACTACAATGTTGTTTTTGCCTATCACAGCCATTAAACTCTGTAACTGTTTTAAAGTTAGAGTGTAGTGCGTACCAGTACATCACTGGTGCCAAGCTTCCTGCCATCCAGGACCTGTATACTAGGCAGCGTCAGAGGAAGGCCCAAAAAATTGTCAGACTCCAGTCTTAGACTGTTCTCTCTGCTACCGCACGGCAAGCGGTACCGGAGCGCCTTGTCTAGGTCCAAAAGGCTCCTTAACAGCTTCTACCCCCAAGCCATAAGATTGATGAACAATTAATCAAATGGCCACCTGGACTATTTACGTTGCCCCCCCCCCCCCCCCCCCTCTTTGTTTTTACACTGCTGTTAGTCACTATTTATTATTATCTATGCATAGTCATTTTACCCTACCCACATGGAGAAATTACCTTGACTCACCTGTACCCCTGCACATTAACTCGTTACTGGTACCCCCTGTATATAGCCTCGTTGTTATTTTACTTTGTTACTTTTGATTTTTTTTAAATTACTTTGGTTTATTTAGTGAATATTCTGTTAAATATTTCTTGAACTGCGTTGTTGGTTAAGGGCTTGTAAGTACGCACTTCACTGTAAGGTCTACAGCTGTTGTATTTGGCGCATGTGACGAATAACATTTGATTTGAAGATGTGATTTGGCCTTGGACTTTAATGCAGGGAAACTTGAATCTGTTTTTCCTAATTTCTTCTAGCATGTTAAATGTTCAATCAGAGGGGGGAAAAACCCTCTAGTTCACCTTTACTCCACAGACACATACAAAGCTCTCCCTCACTCTTCATTTGACCATAATTCTATCCTCCTGATTCCCGCTTACAAGCAAAAAATAAAGCAGGAAGCACCAATGACTCTGTCTTGCTCAGCTTGATCTCGGTCTTGCTCAGCTTCAGGACTGTTTTGTTAGCACAGACTGGAATATGTTTCGGGATTCTTCCGATGGCATTGAGGAGTACACCACATCAGTCGCTGGCTTCGTCAATAAATACATTGATGACGTCGTCCCCACAGTGACTGTATGTACATACCCCAACCAGAAGCCATGGATTCCTGGCAACATCCGCACTGAGCAAAAGGGTAGCGCTGCCGCTTTCAAGGAGCGGGACTCTAATCTGGACGCTTAAGAAATCCCACTATGCTATCTGACGAACCATCAAACAGGCAAAGCATCAATACAGGACTAAGATTGAATTGTACTACACCGGCGCGCGTCAGATGTGGCAGGGCTTGCAAACTAATAGACTACAAAGGGAAGCACAGCCGCAAGCTGTCCAGTGTCACAAGCCTACCAGATGAGCTGCCTTTTATGCTCACTTCGAGGCAAGCAGCACTGAAGCATGCATGAGAACATCTGCTGTTCTGGACGACTGTGATCACGCTCTCAGTAACCAATGTGAGTATGGCCTTTAAACAGGTCAACATTCACAAGGCTGCAGGGCCAGGCTGGATTACCAGGATGTGTACACCGAGCATGCGATGACAATCGGCAAGTGTCTTCACTGACATTTTCAACCTGCCCCTGATTGAGTCTGTAATACCAACATGTTTCAAGCAGACCACTATAGTCCAGACCTGCCAACACGAACGCATTTTGCATACCAACGACGCTCTTCTGTCCATGAACGCAGTTACGAGATCCGATTTTAATAGTAAGCAGAAAAGTTATTTTATTTATTTTACATTTTAATAAAAAATAAATTCACTGGGTAAATCTAACATCCCGACTCTCGAGCTGCAACACACCGACATGTATGGAGTTTGTGTCAACGGACATGGAGATTAATACATTATTATTTGACGTAGCTGCCCCGTGTTTGCCCCTCCTGTTGTGATGCAGATTTTTGCCAACTGTCAGCTGTACGTAAACACATGGACAAATCCCTTTCCGACTCCGTGCCAGCAGTTCACTCGCTAGTGAAATAAATTAAATGCAAATACGAAGAAAAAATATATATTTGTGCGAGTGTGATATACATTTCATTCTGCATTCCATTAGTTGTATTTTCCACGTAACATTACGAGGATCACGCAACCTGATAGACTAACTAATTATGATCCACGTCACGAAAAACATTACAGAAGTTTAATCAAAAATAAATGGAAACATCTTGGCATTAAATGTCGGGAGTTTAGAAGACTGAGCGATTTTAATGAATGAGTGTCCGGTATTAGCTATAGAGGCAATGCTTCTAAAAGGCCTTTGCACTAGATTTGAGATGTTATCAATTTTGAAAATCTGAAATTATGTATGCAAATAAATACAAATCCAATAGGCACCTTTTACATAGGCTGAAACACCTGACTCTTCTAGCGAACAGTGTTCAGATTCCCTTTGCGGTAGCCTACTTAAGCTTTGTCTAGTCAACGTGATCATTTGTTTTTATTATGTTTTCAAAAATGATTTTGCTTTTAGTGTTCATTAGGAACCGTGTTTTAAAAGTGATCGGACCCAAACAGCACAAGCATGCGGGGGAAAGAACCCCAATTCGGCATGTGCTACGCGAGCGAGTTGAATCTACCATTTACCGCACGCAGCTGGTACTCTAAAAAGTTGGACAGGGTTGGCAGGTTTGATAATTCCTGTGCCCAAGAACACTAAGGTAACCTGTCTATATTACTACTGACCCGTAGCACTCACATCTGTAGCCATGAAGTGCTTTGATACGCTGGTCATGGCTCACATCAACACCATTATCCCAGAATCCCTAGATCCACTCCAATTTGCATACTGCCCAAACAGATCCACAGATGATGCAATCTCTATTGCACTCCACCCTGCCCTTTCCCACCTGGACAAAAGGAACACCTATGTGAGAATGCTATTCATTGATGAGAGCTCAGCGTTCAACGCCATAGTGCCCTCAAAGCTCATCACTAAGCTAAGGACCCTGGGAGTAAACATCTCCCTCTGCAACTGGATCCTGGACTTCATGACGGGCCGCCCCCCAGGTGGTAAGGGTAGGTAACAAGACATTCACCACGCTGATCTTCAACACAGGGGCTCCTCGGGTGTGTGCTCGGTCCCCTCCTGTACTCACTGTTCAGTCTTGACTGCATGGCCAGGCACCATTAAGTTTGCCGACGACACAACACTGGTAGGCCTGATCACCGACAATGATGAGACGGCCAATATGGAGGTGGTCAGAGACCTGGCCGCGTGGTGCAAGGACCACAACCTCTCCCTCAAAGTGATGAAGACAAAAGAGATGATTGCAGACTGCAGGAAAAGGGGGACCGAGCATGCCTTCATTCTTATTCCCGGGGCTGTAGTGGAGCAGGTTGAGAGCTTCAAGTACCTTGGTGTCCACATCACCAACAAACTATCATGGTTCAAACACACCAAGACAGCTGTGGAGAGGGCACGACAAATCCTATTGCCCCTCAGGTGACTGAAAAGATTTGGCATGGGTCCTCAGATCCTCAAAGGTTCTACAGCTGCACCGTTGAGAGCATCCTGACCGGTTGCATCACCGCCTGGTATGGCAACTGCTCGGCCTCTGACCACAAGGCACTACAGAGGGTAGTGCGTACAGCCCAGTACATCACTGGGGCCAAGCTTCCTGCCATCCAGGACCTCTATACCAGGCGATGTCAGAGGAAGGCCCTAAAAATTGTCAGACTCCAGCCACCCTAGTCAGACTGTTCTCTCTGCCACTGCACGGCAAGCTGTACCGGAGTACCAATATAAGTCCAAAAGGCTTCTTAACAGCTTCTACCCTCAAGCCATAAGACTCCTGAACAGCTAATTAAATGGCTACCCAGACAATTTGTGTTGTCCCCCCCCCCACCCCCTCTTTTACTCTGCTGCTACTCTGTTTGTTCACTTTAATAACTACCTACATGTACATCTTTCCTCGACTAACCGGTGCCCCCGCACATTGTCTCTGTACCGGTACCCCCTGTATATAGCCTCACTACTGTTATGTTACTGCTGCTCTTCAATTATTTATTAGATTTTTTCTTATCTATTTTTACTTCACACATATTTTTCTTAACTGCATTGTTGGTTAAGGGCTGTAAGTATATCACTACGGTCTACACCTGTCGTATTCAGCGCATGTGACAAATGCATTTAGATTTGAAGTCAAATTGGCGTCATGTTGAAATCCGGAGTGGTTTCCTTCCTCTCCGGCAACATAGTTAGGAAGGACACCTGTCTCTTTGTAGTGACTGGGTGTATAGATACTACACTTTGGATGGTGTATCTTCCCCATGCTCAAAAGGATATTTGATGTCTGCTTTAAAAAATTTAAAAATATTGCCCCATCTACCAATAAGTGCCATTGGAACGAGGCTTTGGAAAACCTCCTTGGTCTTTGTGTTTGTAATTCACTGCTCGGCTGAGGGACCTTACAATTATCTGTATGTGTGGGCTACAGAGATGAGGTAGACCCTTATTGTACACAGTGAGTCCATGCAACTTATTAGGTGACTTGTTAAACACATTTTTACTCCTGAACTTTAGGGTTGCCATAACAAAGGGGTTGAATACTTATAGACTCGACATTTCAGCTTTTAATTTGTAATTCATTTCTAAACATAATTCCACTTTGATATTATGGGGTATTGTGTGTAGGCCAGTGGGGGGGTCCACGTTGAACTCATTTTAAATTGTCTTTAACACAACAAAATGTGGAGAAAGTCGAGGGGTGTGAATTAATTCTCAAGGCACTACCTGTTTTTCCCTCGCTTGACTATAGAAAAGTATTTACATTTTTAGTCTTGCACAACCCTCACACTTTCCTCACTGCATTTCTTAGCCAGGTTCTGTAGCCAATGTACTAGCTAAGTCTACCTCTTTTTTCTTCAGAAAAAGCGTCTTGATTCTAGCCATTACTGTTCAAAACGTAGACCCTTAATACCACCGCTACATTGGCAGGCCGCATTTTCCATTCATAAAGCATATTGTGGGCCATTCTAAAACAAGGCTATTTGCGGCCCGGATTGTTAACCATTTGTTTAGGCTACGCCTTGTTCAGTCATGTTATCTCATTAGCTAGCTATTGCTAACAACCTGGGTTGCGTTCAGCGGGATGTAATGTACTGGTAACTTTCAGCTTTGTGGAACAAACTTGGCTGTCTGACATATTGAATAAGGAATAACGTCAGCTCTGTTTTTGCAGCTGAACGTAGCCCTGTAGCCTGTATGCAAACATTTTGGTGGCACAGAAACGAATGCATAGCAAACAATTTATTGAGTAAATAACATTGGGCTGTTGGACCGTTGATAACGATGACAATGTGACAGATGCAACCCATACTACTTTGCAAATACTTTGAAGAAGTGTAGAGAGAGACTTGTCAGTTAAATGCCTTTCTTGCCAGCTCTAAATGCAGTTATGAATGTAATACTAAAAATAGCAAGGTGGAACAAAAACTCATGATAAATAGAAGAGCACAAGAAAGATTGCATTTAATATTATACTGACTCCACACACAATGGTCAACTCAGTCCCTGTAGCCATTTTGTTGACTTTATTCATTTCCTGCAGTCCTACACATTTTGGCATGGTGCGGAGAGAATTTTAGTTTTTAAACACATTTCCTGCAATTCTACACTTTGCCATGGTTTGTCGGGTTCTTATGCTGAGTGACTCAAACGTAAAATCAATGGAGATGCCATGACATTTGACGTTCTCCTGACTCTTATTATAAGTTTAAATTTACACTTCAAGTCTTTTAAATATATTTTTTTGGAGTGGTGGCCACGATTTAGCAACGGTGGCCCACCGCTTCTAGATTAATATAGGGGAAACACTGATTTGTTTACTATTGGTTAATGA
Organism: Oncorhynchus nerka; assembly: GCF_034236695.1. NCBI lineage: Eukaryota > Metazoa > Chordata > Actinopteri > Salmoniformes > Salmonidae > Oncorhynchus > Oncorhynchus nerka. Next base: position 93,100,651 of record NC_088417.1, read on the forward strand.
TACAATACAAATGAAAGGTCATTTAGTTGATTAAAATGGCCCAGTTTTTTTGTAATTTTGACAACTACAGTGGCAAGAAAGTATGTGAACCCTTTGGAATTACCTGGATTTCTGCATAAATTGGTCATCAAATTTGATCTGATCTTCATCAGTCACAACCATAGACAAACAGTTTAAGCACACTAACGCACAAATTATTGTATTCAATATAGACAAAAAATCACATAATTTAAACATTCACAGTGTAGGTTGGAGAAAGTATGTGAACTCCTAGGCTAATGTCTTCTCCAAAAGCTAATTGGAGTCAGGAGTCAGCTAACCTGGAGTACAATCACTGAGATGAGATTGGAGATGTTGGTTAGAGCTGCCTTGCCCTATAAAAAACACAAGAAGCATTGCCTGATGTGAGCCATGCCTCGAACAAAAGAGATCTCAGAAGACCTAAGATTAAGAATTGTTGACTTTCATAAAGCTGGAAAGGGTTACAAAATTATCTCTAATTGTTTATAATTGTAGAAAGTTCAGCGCTGTTGCTACTCTCCCTAGGACTGGCCGTCCTGAAAAGATGACTGCAAGAGCAGTCCTAGAATCCTGGAGTGTCAGCTAAAGACATGCTAACATCTCTGTTGACGAGTCTACAACACGTCAAACACTAAACAAGAATGGTGTTCATGGGAGGGCATCACGGAAGAAGCCACTACTGTCTGAAAAAAAACATTCCTGCACATCTGAAGTTTTCAAAAGGGCACCTGGATGTGCTACTGGTGAAATATTCTGTGTACAGATGAAACTACAGTTGAGTTGTTTGGAAGGAACACAACACTATGTTTGGAGAGAAAAAAGGAACAGCACAACATCAACCTCATCCCAACTGTAAAGTATGGTGAAGGGAGCGTCATGGTTGGGGGCTGCCTCAGGCCCTGGACATCTTGCTATCATAAACTTTCAAATGTATTTTCTGCCGATCAAGGCATTTTGCAGGAGAATGTAAGACTCTGTCCACCAATTGAAGCTCAACAGAAGTTGAGTGATGCAACAGGACAACGACCCAAAACGCAGAAGTAAATCAACAGAATGACTTCAACAGAAGAAAATACACCTAGTGGCCCAGTCTGAGTCCTGACCTCAACCTGATTTTAGATGCTGTGGCATGATCTCGAGAGCAGTTCACAACAGACTAGAGGTCGACCGATTAATCGAAATGGCCGATTTAATTAGGGCCGATTTCAAGTTGAAATAATCAGAAATCGGTATTTTTGGACACCGATTTAAAAAATAAATAAATAATAATTTACACTTTTATTTAATCTTTATTTAACTAGGCAAGTCAGTTAAGAACACATTCTTATTTTCAATGACGGCCCTAGGAACGGTGGGTTAACTGCCTTGTTCAGGGGCAGAACAACAGATTTTTACCTTGTCATTTCGGGGGATTCAATCTTGCAACCTTACAGTTAACTAGTCCAATGCTCTAACCACCTGATTACATTGCACTCCACCTGATTACATTGCACTCCCACGAGGAGCCTGCTTGTTACGCGAATGCAGTAAGCCAAGGTAAGTTGCTAGCTAGCATTAAACTTATCTTATAAAAAACAATCAATCATAATCACTAGTTAACTACACATGGTTGATGATATTACTAGTTTATCTAGCGTGTCCTGCGTTGCATATAATCGATGCGGTGCGTATCGTTGCTCCAATGTCTACCTAACCATAAACATAAATGCCTTTCTTAAAATCAATACACAGAAGTATATATTTTTAAACTTGCATATTTAGCTAAAAGAAATCCAGGTTAGCAGGCAATATTAACCAGGTGAAATTGCACGCAGTGTCAGTGTATATGCAACAGTTTGGGCCACCTAATTTGCTAGAATTTTACGTAATTATGACATAACATTGAAGGTTGTGCAATGCAGCCTGCTGCTACCTGCCACCCGTTAGATAAAATATGGAACGGTTCCGTATTTCACTGAAAGAATAAACGTCTTGTTTTCGAGATGATAGTTTCCGGATTCGACCATATTAATGACCTAAGGCTCGTATTTCCGTGTGTTATTATGTTATAACTAAGTCTATGATTTGATAGAGCAGTCTGACTGAGCGGTGGTAGGCAGCAGCAGGCTCGTAAGCATTCATTCAAACAGCACTTTCGTGCGTTTTGCCAGCAGCTCTGCAGGTCTGATCTGCAACTACAAAACGTTTGGTTGAGGTTATTGCTGCCAAAGGAGGAGGGTCAACCAGTTATTAAATCCAAGGGTTCAAATACTTTTCCCACCCTGCACTGTGAATGTTTACACTATGTGTTCAGGAAAGACATGGAAACGTATAATTGTTTACTATTTTAAGCAGACTGTCTATTCTTGTGACCTAGATGATCACAATCTTATGACCAATTTATGCAAAAATCCAGGCATTTCCAAAGGTTTCGCACACTTTTTTTCTTGCCACTGTAGACTAAATCATTTTTGTCATTTGAATAAGACTTAATGATATTTTAGTCAATGACTAAATCTAAAAAATAAGTGCCAAAATGAGCTGACACACCTCAATATCACACTGACAGAATGCAGATTCCATCCCACTGTGCAGAGTCGATTGGAATCAGTGTTACAGCCCCCCTTCCCATGCATACAGGTGCAGCAACAGTTCATCCAATGATTGAATATTCTACCACACTGAGCTACAATATGTCACTTCTGCGCAGTTTGAGTGTCTGATAGTTGGCAGCAGGTAGTGTCCTTGAAAGATTGAATGGTAAAGATGGCTGTTTATTTGCATATTTATGAGTCTTGGATCTGATCCTATTAGATTTTTCCATCGATACTTTTAGCAAGATGAGTAGCCTACGAGGCTAGCAAGCTTGTTTTTTTGCTTAGTAAAAAAGGAACTATTGCTACCTCACAAAGTGAAAGTCACCTAAAATGAATACTGCTTCACAGTAATTCCCAATGTGTCCTTGTCTGTATGTAGCCTAACGCAGATCACAGGCTTCTTACATGACACGATCCATATTGGTTAAATCATTGTTACTGTATCACTTATAGGCGTAAGTGTTCTTTAAAAGATGCCTTGGAAAGAAACAAAAACCGAGCGCTGTGGGCGTCCCCTTTCTCTTTGTAGCCTAAAGCAGCCCCAGCAGCTGCCCAGCCTTCCAGTTCTGCCGCCACCACCTCCTCCATTACTACAGCCCCCACTGTACCCACGGCTGCCTCGCCAGGCTCAGATAACCCACCAGAGGGGTCCAAACCAGCCGAGGAGAGGCCCTGCAGCACTTCAGCACCAGCATCAACCCCCACCAGGTAGGTCTGGTTTGGCAGTCACTGCTGTGTCACAAATGACAACTTATTTTCTATATCGTTCACTACTTTTGACCAGAGCCCTGTTGCCTATATAGTGCACTACATAGGGAGTAAGGTGCCATTGGGGATGCTGTCGATGTTACCTCGGCCTGAAGACCACAGCCCAGCTGGCAGCCATTAATAGGAGGCTGTTTTTACCGGTCCATCTCAACGGTAGCCTCATGCAAAGGCACAGACACGCCGGTAGCATTTGCCAGCTGAGACTACTTAGCACCTCTGAACAGAGTGCCAGCCATCATTTGCGAACTGATTCTACATGTAGAATCATGTGTAAAAATGTCGGCAGTCGCCCACCGGTGGGTGGTCCCTGAAACACACTGAAGGAACGGCAGATGGACGTGCGGTGTGTGTTCTCTCCTAAGACGAGGCCAGTAGACATGTTGCTAGTGTCTGAGCTTATAGAAGGATGAATGCATCTCTTTGTGGTTGTATTTTAGTACAGGGCAGACCATGTGATATACTACTTGAACAGTACTCATCAGTGTCACGCTCCTTCTCTTTCAGTTCCTCTGGTCTATTGACAAATGTGAACATGTTCGAGGAGGCAACTTCTGCTCTGGGTAAATGGTCTTCCTGATATAACATTATTGAGTGTATATGTGATTGACTATCCTTTACCTTGTCCTGTAATAGATGGGTATATGGCCATGTGTCTTGGTAGTCTTCCCTATATAGATAAAGAAGTGAAAGGCATAGCTCTGCCTCACAATCTGTTTTTATTAGGCTATGTTTATCCTAGTGAATGATGTCATCTGAAGCTTACAGAATCTCTCAGATCAAAATGCTGTCTGGTTGTTCTTCCTGCTCTTCAGTGACAGGCCAATCGTATGAGAACATGGTGACAGAGATGATGCTGATGGGCTACGAGAGGGAGCAGGTAGTGGCAGCGCTCAGAGCCAGCTTCAATAACCCAGACAGAGCTGTGGAGTACCTGCTTACAGTAAGCGCGCACACACACACACACAGCTTCAACCACACAGCTTCAACAACCCAGACAGCTGTGGAGTACCTGCTAACAGTAAGCCCACACACACAGCTTTAACAACCCAGACAGCTGTGGAGTACCTGCTAACAGTAAGCCCACACACACAGCTTTAACAACCCAGACAGCTGTGGAGTAGCTGCTAACAGTAAGCCCACACACACAGCTTTAACAACCCAGACAGCTGTGGAGTAGCTGCTAACAGTAAGCCCACACACACAGCTTTAACAACCCAGACAGCTTTGGAGTACCTGCTAACAGTAAGCCCCCACACACAACTTTAACAACCCAGACAGCTGTGGAGTACCTGAATATGTGAATGGTCATGTGAAAAATGCTCTAACCAACCCCCAGCCACATCTAGCTTAATGGATGGGTAACTATTGTCTAGACGTATACACATCTTCGTTAAATACAATAGATGGCCGTAATAACCCACAGACACACCTGGCTAACCGGATGGGTTATGTAATCATCTAGAGAATTTGAGTATTTTGTTTAGACAAGTAGGTAGCTAGCTAAACAATGAAGCCAATGGTGCTTTCAAGACCACTGGGAACTTCGAAAAATACAAGGTAAAATCATGACTGCAGTGATCTTCAGGTCGGAAAGTCGGGGCTCTAGGATGACCGTTCAAAATATTTTTCCCATTTAATCCCCCCCCCCAAGAGTTCCCAGTTGTCTTGAACGCACTGAAGTCAGAGATTTCCGACTTGCCAGTTGTTTTGAATGGGGCAATAGTTCCAACCCATACTACTAGCAATAAAAACTGATTGTCATAGCTAGCCACCAAGCTTGAATCTGCAGGTAGCTAAAGCTAACTAACTAGGTTCAATGTTAAATAATATTATTTCAGAGATCATACATGTAACGCTAGCGAGCCAGCCAACGCAAGCTAGCTAACTTTAACTTGCAATGAATGATAATGACTTTCTGACAAAATTAGAAATGTATATCTGAAAATGTAGCTATCTAGACTCTTACCCGTATGAATGAACGATTCTTCTTCTGTCACGATGCCGTGGTTGCCCTTAGTTTGAAGATGTTATCCGGAGACAGGTGTTTTATCCAACAGCCTTCTGTGTTCTCTTTTCAACTCCCTCCACATATTTGCAATCAAAATGCCAGAATTATCTCCATCTCCTTAGCTATCATACTCTTCCACCGGGCATTTGACTGATTTCAAAACTCAACTTCTGTGATTGCCATTTCTTCCCCATCACTGTCATCAGAAACAACACTTTTGTGGTTATTCATGATATCTTTCAAAAAAGCTGCAGTGGAAAGGATTATCTACACATACTGAGCAGCTCATGCTATAGACAGAAGCGTGCTACATGGCAGACCAATCCGAACTCATCTCTCGGCATGTCCAGCCCATCCATTATCTCAGCCAATCATGGCTAGCGGGAAGGTTCCTGGCTTTTTCCGTGGCTAAATCAACTAGGTTCGTAATTTAACGATTTTATTAGTATTTACAGATGGCATACAAGTTTATTATGTCACATGAAAGTTTACATGTTCCAGTAGGCATTTCTGTAACGACAAAAAAACGCATTTTGACAAACAAAACAAAAATATATATATATACATATGTTTACGTTCAAATACCTCTCCTGTGAAGTAGTGTCGTGCGCCATACGCCGAGTTTCCTGAAATGAGTCACATGATATTGACTGGTTATTCCATAGTAAAACAAACAAAATACCCCTTGTTTTTCAAGTACTTCAGGTTTTCTATTTTATGATGATTTTCATCCACATGTAACTTAGAGCTGGAATGAAGCAAGCTAGATTCCACCACAGTCGGACAGTTCTCACGTTGGGTCGCTAATGCGGTAGCGAACGTTGTCGTGTGTGTTTTTCAGGGGATCCCAGCTGGGGAGGAGAGCCATGCGGGTGCTGACCCAGTGGTGCCCTCTGTGGGTGGAGGAACTCCAGCTCTCAACACAGGCAGTATGACAACCCCCGCCAGCGTTGCAACAGGCGGTGAGTGTGGGTGGGCGCGCGCGCCTGCCTCTACACTGGGTAACACTAAGAAAACATTTGATGCATTTTTATTCTCTTTTTTTTCTCTGAAATAATAAGAAACTGGTAACATATTGACTGACCATTCTCAGCATCAGCTAGATTCTGAGATGACCTCCATGTTGCACTGGATCGATTGTTCCATGCCGTAAGCGGTTTGTCATACTGGAGGTTAATAAGCTGAAATAAAAGATCCCATAAATATTCCATACACAGTTTTTCTCTCTAATGTTGTGTACAAATTTGTTTACATCCCTGTTAGTGAACATTTCTCTTTTGCCAAGATAATCCATCCACCTGACAGGTGTGGCTTTATCAAGAAGCTGATTAAACAGAATGATCGTTACACAGTAGCACCTTGTACTGGGGACAATAAGGCCGCTCTAAAATGTGATTGTTTTGTCATACAGCACAATTGCCACAGATGTTTCAAGTTTTGATGCAGCATGCATTTGTCGTGCTGACTGCAGGTATGTCCACCACAGCTGTTGCCAGAGAATTTAATGTTAACTTCTCTACCATAAGCCGCCTCCAATGTTAGAGAATGTGGCAGTACATCCAACCAGCCTCACAACCAGAGACTACGTGTAACCACGCCAGCCCAGGATGTCCACATCTGGCTTCTTCACCTGTGGGATTGTCTGAGACCAGCCACCCAGACAGCTGATGAAACTGTGGGTTTACAAAAGCAAATCATTTCTGCACAAACTGTCAGAAACTGTATCAGGGAAGCTCATCTGCGTGCTAGTCATCCATACTAGGGTCCTGAGCTGACTGCAGTTTGGCGTCGTAAAGCGACTTCAATGGGCAACCACTCAACTTTGATCGCCACTGGCATGCTGGAGGAGTATGCTTTTCACGGATTAATCCCGGTTTCAACTGGCATGCTGGAGGAGTGTGCCCTTCACGGATTAATCCCGGTTTCAACTGGCATGCTGGAGGAGTGTGCCCTTCACGGATTAATCCCGGTTTCAACTGGCATGCTGGAGGAGTGTGCTTTTCACGGATTAATCCTGGTTTCAACTGGCATGCTGGAGGAGTGTGCCCTTCACGGATTAATCCCGGTTTCAACTGGCATGCTGGAGGAGTGTGCCCTTCACGGATTAATCCCGGTTTCAACTGGCATGCTGGAGGAGTGTGCCCTTCACGGATTAATCCCGGTTTCAACTGGCATGCTGGAGGAGTGTGCCCTTCACGGATTAATCCCGGTTTCAACTGGCATGCTGGAGGAGTGTGCTCTTCACGGATTAATCCCGGTTTCAACTGGCATGCTGGAGGAGTGTGCCCTTCACGGATTAATCCCGGTTTCAACTGGCATGCTGGAGGAGTGTGCCCTTCACGGATTAATCCCGGATTCAACTGGCATGCTGGAGGAGTGTGCTCTTCACGGATTAATCCCGGTTTCAACTGTACATGGCAGACGGTGTCGTGTGGGCGAGCGGTTTGCTAATATCAACGTTGCAAACAGTGCCCCGTGGTGGAGGTCTGGTTATGATATGCAAGGCCCCATGTCACAAGGATCTGATTTGTACACAATTCCTGTGGAAGCTGAAAATGTTCCATGGTGTACATTCTCGCCAGACGCCATGTTTGGGATGCTCTGGATTGACGTGTACCACAGTGTGTTTCAGTTCCACCAATGTTCAACAACTTCACACAGCCATTGAAGAGGAGTGGGACAACATTCCACAGCCTGATCAACTCTAAAGGAGATGTGTTGCGCTGCATGAGGCAAATGATGGTCCCACCAGATACTGGTTTTCTGATCCAGTCATGTGAAATCCATAGATTAGGACCTAATTTATTTAAATTGACTGATTTCCTTATGAACTGTAACTCAGTAAAATATTTGAAGATGTTGCGTTTTACATTTATCAGTATAGTACAAGGACCTGTGTGGACATGTAATGTTGAACTGTGGAAACAGAACACCTCTTCTCCTCTCTGTGTATCCAGCCAATCCTCTGGGGTTCCTGGTTAACCAGCCTCAGTTCCTCCAGATGAGACGGATCATCCAGCAGAACCCCTCTCTGCTCCCTGCCTTACTACAGCAGATAGGGAGGGAGAACCCCCAGCTTCTGCAAGTATGGATGACTCGCACACTACTCTTTTTTAATTATTATTATTATATTATTATTCTTTTTGTGTTTATTTAACCTTTAACTAGGCAAGTCGGTTAAGAACAAATTCTTATTTACATTGACGGCCTACCCCCCGGCCAAACCCTCCCCTAAGCCGGACGACGCTGGGCCAATTGTGCGCCGCCCTATGGGACTCTCAATCACGGCCGGTTGTGATACAGCCTGGGATCGAACCAGGGTCTGTAGTGATGCCTCTAGCACTGAGATATAGTGCCTTAGACCGCTGCGCCACTCGGGAGCCTGCTGCGCCACTCTTACCGCCACCAAAGACACAACACACATACTGCTATTTACAAGCACTGCTATTTACGATATACTCCTGAATTGATGAAAAAAATTTTCACCTTTTATTTAACCAGGTAGGCTAGTTGAGAACACCTTTGTTTAACCAGGTAGGCTAGTTGAGAACACCTTTATTTAACCAGGTAGGCTAGTTGAGAACAAGTTCTCATTTGCAACTGCAACCTGGCCAAGATGAAGCATAGCAGTGTGAACAGACAACACAGAGTTACACATGGAGTAAACAATTAACAAGTCAATAACACAGTAGAAAAAAAAGAGTCTATATACATTGTGTGCAAAAGGCATGAGGAGGTAGGCGAATAATTACAATTTTGATCCAGACTATTCCACAATATTGTAGTTGAACTGGTTAAAATGAGCAGTAGATAGACTGGTTGAATGCTGAATTCCAGGTAGTTTTGTCTGCCAAATCGATTCCTCTCTGTATCCTTCATCTCTTCAGGCCTACATAGTGATGAGATCAGAGCCTGAAGGCATTGCAGCAGACCCCCACTGGGAGACTGTCTAAAACACTGTGTGTCCCAAATTGCACCCTAATCCCTTTTACAGTGCACTACTTTTGACCAGGGCATCTACTAGCATGCTAGTAGATACCCATAGACTGCCAGTCATTGCACTAGTGCTAGTTAGCATTACCTTGCGACACTAACTTCCTTCATTCTGGACACAGATGCATAAAAATGATATCCACAAGTTCATCTGACTCTAGGCCGGTCATTGTAAATAAGAATTTGTTCTTAACTGACTTGCGTAGTTAAACAAAGGATACATTTCAAAAATAAAGTACATAAAGGGCCTCATTGTGAAAATCCCGAAGTATCCCTTTAAGAAATGGCTGTTCTTTTCCGTTGGAAATGTTTTGCTACAGTGTGCCCTAATGAACACGACCATGTCTTGTTTCCCTCCCAGCAAATCAGCAGCCACCAAGAGCAGTTTATCCAGATGCTGAACGAGCCAGCCCAGGAGGGGGGACAGGGTGGTGGTGGTGGAGGAGGTGGTGGTGGTGGTGGAGTGGGGTTGGTGGGGAGGCTGGAAGTGGCATGAACTACATCCAGGTCACACCCCAGGAGAAGGAGGCCATTGAGCGGGTAAGGAAGGAATCTCACAGGTCATGATGGCTGTTGATATGTGGCTACAGTTGAAAATGAGCTAGTTAGCTAAATCTGGAACATTACAGAAATATCAGTTAATCTGCATTCTCCATGTCAAATAAACCTAATAACAAAAAGCCAAGTGTTGATTTCTGACTGCGTTGTTTTCAACTGAAGACGAATGACTCCATTACATAGATATCTATCTATCTGAACAAGTCATGCAAATCCTGTCATTTCTGATCTTTGTTAATTTAATTTCCATGTTGACTTTCTCTGCTTCCTCTTCAGCTAAAAGCCCTAGGATTCCCAGAAGGACTTGTTATACAGGCCTACTTTGCCTGTGAGAAGAACGAGAACTTGGCTGCTAACTTCCTTTTACAACAGAACTTTGACGACGACTAGAAAGGAAGCCATGATAGTAATTTTGATCCTTTTTTTTCCCCCTCTACTTTTTTGATTGATCAATGTCTCATAAAAGCATAAAAACATGGGTCTTCACGGTTTCCTGACTTTTCCTACAAATACATGATACATCTTCTTGGTAACAATGGATCATAGTTTTTGTGAGAAATAAAAGCTTTTCCTAATCACCTTAATGGTTGAATTGAGTACCAGCTACTTAGTTCATCAGATCACCAGTGTACTACCCATTTTTATTTCATTCAGCCAAAGACCAACATGATTGTTTCTCATAAGGAAATAAATACTGGTTTCAAGGGTTGATCGCAGAATGTTGTTTCCCAATGTTGTTATAAAAGAGGAGATTGTATGTGATTGGGAAGTTTATGGTATTTTCATTCCTATACATAATTGTTCTTGCTTTTTTCTGTGTCTCAATTTACCAGTATAGGGATCCCAGTACATTAAAAAAAAGATTGCAATTTGAAATTACAGTGAAAGTTTTTAAACGAGCAGCATTGTTAACTTTTAAATTTGTATTAAACTTCCGACATGAACTTCTAGAGAAGTGTGATACAGCAAAAATGAGTTGCCATGGCAACTGTACAAATATGGGAAGTACTGATTTATTTTCATGCAACCTGAAAAAAGAAGTTTAACCTAGTTCTTTGTCATCCGAGGCATGTAATATGGTTTCCCTTGCTTATAGTAGCCTAGTGTTTACAGTTACTATCAACTTGATTTACTGTCATTTTTACATAAATAAACATTTTCAATGTGAATAATGCCCAATTTGTGTTGGTGGGGGTAAAAACCTCCTAGTGAATTAACAGTTAACCCCATGAATAATACTCAAGACTAGGAATAGGATATTGTTCTTATTTAAAAATGCATTTTGGTCAGGTTCTGTACCACCATAGTCTTCTACACGATAGTCTTTATCTGATTGGTATGCTGTCATCTGAAAACTCATGATAATCGGTGAAAGTGGCAAACAGGCAGAATTTGTTCTTAACTGACTTGCCTAGTTAAATAAAGGTATTTAAAAAATGGCTACATGAGAGGAAGCCATGCGACCATACTCGATCACATGTAAACAATCCTCCCTCCCCGAGCAGACTGTTCTACATAGACCAGCAGGGGGCAGTATTGACCAACATACAATACAATGCTCGATCCAGACCACTAGGTGTGCGTGTGTGTGAGAACTGGCGTTCCACATGTTATATGTCACTTGACACTCAATGAAATACATTTTTGACTGACTTAACTACGCTTGGTACATTATTGTACTGTGAGATGTGTTCGGCATCGTACATCTGTGTTGCTTATTGACATTTCTATAACGAACTTTGGCATTTAAATATCTAGTGTTTTATTATTTTCAATGGTTTGATATTTTGTGATTTATGACCCTTAAATGAGCCTTCTCTGTTTCCACTCAGAAACCGAATGGAAGTTATTTTCAAGTGAACATTTGTTGTAACTGTCTGACATCAAAATTCACCACTATAATGCAAGCTGGCTCTGATTTACTTTAATTCAAACTATGATATGAAGCTGGGGAGACATTTTGATTTATGCAAGGCCAATTCTGACGGAACAGCGTGTGATCATCTAACATAGGAAAAGAGAACGTTGTAATAAGCCATTAACTGACTTGCCTGGTTAAATATAATTTGAATGTTAAGTCTTCGTCAAGATCAGTCAGTCAAATGGCAAACATTCAAGTCAAGTATATGATTTCACTCAGAGAAGGGAGATTGCATTAGGATAGTTATAAAAACACGACACGTAAGTGTTCTGCGGAAGTTGCCCCTATACAGATCTAGGATCAGCTTGCCCCTCCACGCATTGAAAGTCGGAGCAATGCAAAACTGACCCAGGATTAGTGTCTTAAGGATAACGTCACCCTAACCCTGCGCATGTCTAGCCCTCTTCAGTACCAATACATAATGCCCTCAGTTCTGCGCAGGTACCAGCAGGTTTCTGTGTGATTGTTACCTAAACATCGACTTTCTCCCGGTACATCAACCTGCCTGGGTGACTCATCTGTCTGTAGCGCTCAAGCATGACATCTTTCCCATTCATGATAATGTCCAAATATAATGGATTTAGACAGGCCCGTGCGCAGGCCTTTTGGTGACAGGTGCTCAAACTTAAAAAAGGCAACCGAAGCCTTCGGTCACAGACTCGTTGGGCAATTATGGCTTGATTTATTTTCACAAAAAAAACAGATGGCCAAATATTAATGGCTAATTAAATGACACATTCACGGTAAGTTTAACGACTTGCGGGCAGAGGGTTCAGAATAACAACGACAATCTGTATACAAAAATGTATTTTTACCCAAAACAAAAGGACACTAGAGATGAAAGGCAAACGGGGAATGTGTTCTGCACAGGTAATGTCCTATCTGCACGTGCCTAAAAACATTTTGGCAGTACTTTTTAAAGTGAAAATCTTCCCCATATGATAATCAGTGGTAAGGGTAACCTCAAGAAACCCAGTTTCCCCACCTTTTTCATTCTGTGGATAGGGTTTAGGTCTGTTTAGCAAGATAATTGTATTCGTTTTTTTTGCATTATGGGTTTTACCTACCTATATACCCAGGGTGCTCCTTGTCACAGATGGGCTATTGCAGCAGACGACCACACCGGGTTCTATCCTATCAGCTAAAAACAGCAAGCGGCTCAGGTGGGCATGCCATCACCAACATTGGACAAATGAGGAGTGGAAAAACATTGCCTGGTCTGATGCATCCCGGTTCCTGTTGCGTCATGCTGATGGCAGGGTCAGGATTTCACATAAGAAGCTTGAGCCCATGGCCCCATCCTGCATGGTGTCAACGGTACAGGCTGTTGGTGTACTGGTGTGGGGAATGTTTTCCTGGCAAACGTTAGGACCCTTGATACCAATGGAGCAACGATTGAACGCCACAGCCTATTTGAGCATTGTTGCTCACCAAACCCAATAGAGTCTCTGGGATGAGATGCATTCATGCTGTTGGCAGCAACTGCGTGATACCCTGAAGAATTCAGGCTGTTCTGGAGGCAAAAGGGTGTGGGGGGGGGGTCTGACCCGGTAATAGATGCGTGTACCTAATAAACTGGCCATTGAGTGCACCCCCTGATGATGATGTAAATACAGTACTACAGTGTCATGTCCCACATCAACAGACCATTTGTCCAAATGTCTCCCAACAGTGCACTGTTCATTAGATCAAGAGAGTGTAACAACCTGTTGACCACAGGAAGCTGCTGCTTGTCTGCCTGACTCATTGACCACAGGAAGCTGCTGCTTGTCTGCCTGACTCATTGACCACAGGAAGCTGCTGCTTGTCTGCATAACATTTAGAAGTTGTTCCTTTTCAGGTTTAGAAGAAGTGACTGCTGTTTGTATAGCCTGGTTAGCATAGCTAGCATACAGAAATTGGTGGTGGTAGTCAAAGTCGTTTATGGCCTGACATCCATACAAGCACTATGCTCACATTTTTACCACAACATAGAGTGAAATAAACACAAGTAATAGCCTAAATGTAGCCTAATTCTGCTGGGGGACAATGAGGAGATTAGGGATCTCACCGCACCTTCCCCATGGCATTTCCATTGTTTTGGTCGAGTTCCATTGACCTCTTTACCGCATCTATTGTCTAAGACCAGAGCCAGGGAGGACCCCTCTTTCCCAGACTTACTGCTGGATGGTGAGGCGGTCTGAAGGAAGGCTATGGTCTACAAAGGACTGTGAAGGGCAGTTTTTAGTTGAGATCAGGGAATACAGCCTAGATACAACGTATCCCTGAAATATTTTTCTTACTCTATCAAATCCCTTAAGCAGCTTGCTTATGAAAATTCCGTTGACTTTATGTGTAGGTTCTATTGTGAAAAAACAAAAAACCCTGCCAATTTTTCTTAAAATCTGAGCCCAATAGCCCTCTCTGGATCCCAGCATACCAGTTAAACTGCCAACCGCTCAACCGCGAGGCCCGCTCCCAAATTTTACCATGACACAGTGGGAACATCAGAAGTCCATTAGGTGTCATGGTAACCTGGTGTAGGTCATTTATCTTATGTTCATTAACAGCTATGAAGTCGACACAACACGCCAGATACAATTGAAACCAAATGACCCTTTTGGAGACCCTTGAGTGTGCGGTGATAGGCACACACACACACACAGGAAGTTTCCTGCTCTACATTGTACAGATCAGACCGTGGAGTGCCAGAGGTATGTGACAGAAACTGTGCCCTGGCTCTGTGGTTTGTATAAGTTTCAAATGTTCTGTGAAAAACATTGCAGCATGCGAACCGGATGGGAACTCTGGCTTTGACTGTGGTATTCTTCACTCAGGCCTGCTGCTACTAAATACTGTTATAACTCTCTGGATAGTGCCTAATGCTCCCATTGCTCCTATCAACAACATTACCTTGCTGAATTAAGCTATTGGGGAGGTAAATGCTTGAACTGTAGCTGGTGAGGAGAGGTATCATTAATACTTTACCTCTCTGTGTGAATGTTGTTTCTTGTCTATACCAGAACTATAATCGTAATGGTTACAAATGGCCTCTCTACCAGATGAATAAGTCACTATAGTCATAAAACTCACCCAGAGTGTAAATGACTACATAATTACAAGGTTCTGGTTCCTGAACCTTTGACATTGTAGCTAGATGGACGTTTAAACACAGAGAGGCAGGCAGCCATTTACATGTACACCCAGAACCATGACATCACAGGCACGCAGTGTGTGTGTGTGTGTGTTATTGAGAGCAGATGAAGGGAAAGTGTACATGTCTTAGTATTGCTCTTGGAATAGAGCCAGAGCTGCAGATGGTCCTGGTTTGTGTTTGTGCAAAACGGCTGTGATGCTCACGCCTCCCGAGTGATCATGACGAAACACACACACACACACACACACACACCAGACTACTCTACCCCAGCAGGCCCTGGGTCGAGTCAGCTAACTCCACAAAGAGTTCTGGGTTGTGATTTTATTAAACGGCACTGTTAAGACTAACTGTTAAGTCACACAACGCCTCGCTCTGCAATACTCCCTGAAGGATTACCCTTAGAAAGAACACACATCTTTCCCATAGTGGTTAGCTCTGCAAGTACATGTACGACACTGTTAACGGCAGCAATATCAGCTTTAATAAAGGAGGGATAGCCTCCGTACAGTAAGTAGAGGTAGTAGACCTGCCAGCTTTGCACTTCCTTAGCAACAACAAACAATAACAACAACAGAGAGAGAACCCTGCCTCCCGGGAGTTCCTCTGGAATGCTAAGCTCCAGTCTGCCCTGATGTTTGTAGAGTCTGGAATGAGGTTGTCTTGGCGACGGGAGGCCGTCTGAGGGAAGACCCATGTCTTGCTGACGCTGCCGCTTCAATTGTCACGGTACAAAGGCCATGGAGGTAGAACCAACCTGCCAACAAGCCGGATGCCGCACCTTGTGTTGGTTAAGGTGGAAGCACAGATAGCTTTTCTGTGTGTGTGTGTGTGTGTGTGTGTGTGTGTGTGTGTGTGTGTGTGTGTGTGTGTGTGTGTGTGCAGCCATGTGTCATGTAACGCTATCTCTATATACATGATAATGTTTTTTCCCATTTGAATGTGTAACAAACCAGCATTACTGTATGCTAAATGCATCTGATTGTGCAACCATGATATGTATTGCACAATCACCTGAAGTAGCAACATTTTTGACAAATCTCTCACATTGACTTTCTACACGTCAAAACCCCAGTATCTACAGTTGAAGTCGGAAGTTTACATACACTTAGGTTGGAGTCATTAAAACTAGTTTTTCGACCACTCCACAAATTTCTTGTTAACAAACTAGAGTTTTGGCAAGTTGGTTAGGACATCTGCTTTGCGCATGACACAAGTAATTGTGGAATTACTTGTGTCAATTTTGTGCAATTTCCAAGTGCAAATCAATCCCAGAACAACATCAAAGGACCTTGTGAAGATGCTGGAGGAAACGGGTACAAAAGTATCTATATCCACAGTAAAACGAGTCCTATATGGACATAACCTGAAAGGCCGCTCAGCAAGGAAGAAGCCACTGCTCCAAAACCGCCATAAAAAAGCCAGACTATGGTTTGCAACTGCACATGGGGACAAAGATTGTACTTATGGACAAATGTCCCCAGGTCTGATGAAACCAAAATAGAACTGTTTGGCCATAATGACCATCATTATGTTTGGAGGATAAAGGGGGACGCCTGCAAGCCGAAGAACACCATCCCAACCGTGAAGCACGGGGGTGGCAACATTATGTTGTGAGGGTGCTGTGCATTTCACAAAATAGAGGCAGGAGGCAGGAAAATGATGTGGATAAATTGAACAACATCTCAAGACATCAGTCAGGAAGTTAAAGCTTGGTCACAAATGTGTCTTCCAAATGGACAATGACTCCAAGCATACTTCCAAAGTTGTGGCAAAATGGCTTAAGGACAACAAAGTCAAGGTATTGGAGTGGCCACCACAAAGCCCTGACCTCAATCCTATAGAAAATTTGTGGACAGAACTGAAAAAGCGTGTGTGAGCAAGGAGGCCTACCAACCTGACTCAGTTACATCAGCTCTGTCAGAAGGAATGGGCCAAAATTCACACAACGTTTTGTGTGAAGCTTGTGGAAGGCTTCCCGAAACATTTGACCCAAGTTAAACAATTTAAAGGCAATGCTACCAAATACTATTTGAGTGTATGTAAACTTCTGACCGACTGGAAATGTGATGAAAGAAATAAAAGCTGAAATAAATCATTCTCTCCACTATTTTTCTGACATTTCACATTCTTAAAATAAAGTGGTGATCCTAACAGACCTTAAACAGTGCATTTTTACTAGGAATAAATGTTAGGAATTGTGAGAAACTGAGATTAAATGTATTTGGCTAAAATGTATGTAAACTTCCGACTTCAACTGTATCAGCTGACAGTACCTTGTGCAACAGATGTAAAATCGTCCCAGGCTCCAGATACAATAAGGGCTTAAAGGGCCCTAAAGCCTTCAGCCTGAATTTACAGTTTTAATCACATCGACGATGACAGACGAGCAGTTTGTACTGCATCACCTGTGGTAGTCAGAAGAACTACCTGTCAGACAGACCAAAGCCAGCTTAGCTCCAGTCAGACACCCAACCTCCCCTCCCATCCTCACCGCCTCCAATCCTCCCTGGCTCCCAGAAACATTTTCACAAACCCAGTCGGAGGGGAGGAGAAGACAGAACTATGGAGGCCAGGTGAATTATTGCTCCTCTCACGTCCCTGCTTGAAGACATGTCAAAACTACTCTTTGATCATCCTCAGCCAATCCTGTTCGATCAAAATGTAGTAGCCTACCACTGTCCCCTATGAGGCAAGTAGACCTAGTATTTTTGATGTTATAGTCCAAAGAACTTTGGTCCTTGCTATCCGGGATCCCTGGGACATCCCTACCCCATTGAAGTTAAGGTAAAGGTTAGGGTAGGTTAGAGTTAGGGTTCAGATAGCACTGACCTATCATAGACCAACCGGCAGTATGTGATGACAATAAGGTTTATGTAGCCTACATAGTGGTCGGTCGACAAACAGTTGATCGCGGTGCTGTGTTTTTATTATTTAACATCAAAACATTTGAGTTTGAGATCACTGAAATGGTATTTTATTTTTGTAAAAAAACAAAAAAAATCTCCCTAATTTTGTGATATCCAATTGGTAGTTACAGTCTTGTCGCTGCAACTCCCTTATGGACTCGGGAGAGGCGAAGGTCGAGAGCCGTGCGTTCTCCGAAACACGACCCCCGCCAAGCCGCACTGCTTCTTGACACAATGCTCGCTTAACCCGTAACTAATGTGTCGGAGGAAACACCGTACACCTGGCGACCGTGTCAACGTGCATTGCGCCCGGCCCTCCACAGGAGTCGCTAGAGCTCGATGGGACAAGGATAACCCAGCCGGCCAAACCCTCCCCTAACCTGGACTACTCTGGGCTGCCTCATGGGACTCCCAGCCTGGGATCGAACCCGGATCTGTAGTGATGCAGACTGTAGGAACGCAGGCGCGCCACGCGGGAGGCTCCTGATCACTCAAATCGTTTAATCATCAGTGTGATCTATGTAGACTACATGCTGACCATGTCAGTGACATTGATCTTTGTCAAACTACTTGATCCTGGTAACAAGCATGATGCTTTTGATTGGTTTGATGTTTATCATCGGCTTGTTGTTGTTTCATGACGTGCTGTGTCTATAATGGTTTTACAGTGACAGTCTATATTCCTGTCCAACTGGAGGACAGTTCACAGTGTGCCTTGGCATGTCATCATTCTTTTGTGACCATTATTGCTCTTCTCTTTCCATACAAAGTCATTGCCAAATTATATAGTTAGATTTTTTTTACATAGTAGATTATAGTCTTTACACCCATCAACACATTGTTTCTCTCTTTGCTTTGGTTACTGCAATATGAAGCTGTCTTCTGGATACTAGGATGTGTCCCAAATGGCACCCTATTCCCAATATAGTAAACTACTTTTGACAGGGACCCATATGGCTCTCGTGAAAAGCACTGCATTATGTAGGCAACAGGCTGTCATTTGGTACGCAACTCCAGTCTTCCCCTGTGATGTTTTGGAGTGTTAAATCTGTCATGAGGATCTGTTAATGTGGCTCGTCTCACAGTATAGCTGACTGGGTGCCAGTCCTCTGTCTCTGATGAGTGAGTCTCTCTCTCGCGCTCTCTCTCTCTCCTTCTCTCTCTCCTGCTCTCTCTCCTTCTCTCTCTCTACTTCTCTCTTCTCTCTCTCCTGCTCTCTCTCCCTCCTCTCTCTCTCCCCTCTCTCTCCTGATCTCGCTCCTTCTCTCCCTCTCCTTCTCTCTCTCTCTTCTTCTCATTCTCCTATTCTCTCTCCTTCTCTCTCTCCTTCTCTCTCTCTCCTTCTCTCTCGCTGGCATGTTTCTGGTATGAGAGTGATTTCTTTGTCATTTTCATATCACTCATCTTCACTTAGCTTTAGCCAGTCCCATAAAGCTGGAGTTGATCCATGCAGTAACACTGAACTATCTCAGACATTACTATGAGCGAGAGAGAGACAGAGAGAGAGAAAGAGACAGGTTCTAGATATCACTTTTTTTTCCCCCAAGAGTGTATTTCTTATGTCTCTGTTGGTATCAATCTATGTGATTAATGGGGGCTGAGCGGTGTTTGTGAGGCGGGTGTATCCCAAAGGGGCCCTGGGCAGGGTCTAAGGCCCTATCAAATCTGTGATACAGAGAACGCAGACAAAATCACGGAATCCAGACAATAAAACGCAATTCTACAATATTCAACTTTGGGGAATAAGTTGATCATAAGACATGAACAGAATGCATCAGTTATTCGTATTTCCAGCAACTTTCTGAAGCGGCAACAAGAATCCCCCCGTCTGTGTGCGGTGCGTGCAGCTACCACCGTGTGTAGCCGTTAGCAATGATGCTAAATAAAACATCTTCTGGTAGATGGAAAAGCTTTCCCAAAAACCGTCTCAAGTAAATGTTAACTACAAAGTAGCATATGCTTACCTGGCACCATGATATCATGATTATTAGCATCAATCCAGTGGGTATTAGTGTTGATAACTCTACCATTACGTGCGCTACAAAAACATAGCTAAACAACAGCCTCTTGCTAGGGTAACTACACCCCAAAATAAATAAAAAGTGATGTGGTTTAAGCATCCTGATGTGGTTTAAGCATCGTTGTGGACTTGGAGCATCCAATTTAGTTGCTCTAAAAACTAAACAGAATCAGGCAAAACAATAAAACAGATTTTATAGGGACCTTATAGGGTCTGTTATACACAAACGACCTAAGGGTCTGTTATACACAAACGACCTATGGGTCTGTTATACAGTCTGAAGAGTCCGAATAGTTTGAGCTACAAACTATTAAAAGC
The DNA here is from genome assembly GCF_034236695.1 of Oncorhynchus nerka. Taxonomy (NCBI): domain Eukaryota; kingdom Metazoa; phylum Chordata; class Actinopteri; order Salmoniformes; family Salmonidae; genus Oncorhynchus; species Oncorhynchus nerka. Next base: position 93,120,876 of record NC_088417.1, read on the forward strand.
TATCTATGAAAATCTGAGACTCACAAGCTATACAAGAGTCGTTAGGCAGTAAGGGGTTCTTCTACAAAGAAGATCATAGTAAATCCCAGGACATATTGTCTATAATACTGTTATAAGCTCACATAGTTGCTGTCACAAACTCCAAACTCCACACAGTTGTCACTGATTAGTTTTATATTCATTTTCCAGCGAGTAAACAATTTCTATACTTACAACATTCATATAAATCCATTTTTATCAGGTTTTTGCTTTGGCTGACCTTACTTTTCATTGACATTTGTTAATAAAACTCATGAATGAAACTGTTTATGGCAAATAGTTTGGTGTTCTTTTTGTCGCCCTGGTTGTTCTGAAAAGCAAATGGTGAAACACTTCATTGTGAGGCTTTAATGTAAAGGCTGTACATGCAGCTACTGTAAACGAAAGTCAGATCTATTAAAAGTCTATTTCTTTTTTGCTGGAATCTTGGGACTGATAAGGTTAATGTGTTTAACGAGCTGCCTCGGGGACTTGGCTCACACATGCCACACTCTATTCTATCAGCATCGGTACAGAAGTTTGGCTTGATTGATTCTCACTGTAATGGAGGCGCAGGGCGTTAGGAAGCAGGTGTAGTCGGAGAGTTGAATATAAATGAACACGTAATGATACAAAAACAAGAGAAGCGTCTGGACATGAGAACATAAACAGAGACAATAGTGCCTGACAGGAAATGACAACTGAGTGCGAAATATAGAGGGAGTAATCAGGGAAGTGACAATGGTTAATGAAGGGTTGCCAGGTGTGCGTGGTGATGGGTTGCCAGGACCGGTGGTTAGTAGACCATCGAGTGCCGGACAGGGGGAGCAGGAGTAGGCATGACATTCACTCTCCCTCTCCCTCCTTTGATACCTGCTTCCCAACTCTCTCACTAACCCCATGTAAAATCAAATCAAAGTTTATTTGTCACGTGAGCCGAATACAACAGGTGTAGTAGACCTTACAGTGAAATGCTTACTTACAGGCTCTAACCAACAGTGCAAAAAAGGTATTAGGTGAACAATAGGTAAGTAAAGAAATAAAACAACAGTAAAAAGACTGTGAAAACCTATACCTTATTCCAGCAGTATAAAGTGCTGCTTTCGGCATGTCATGATCAACATGAATAATCCTTATTTGACATCTGTCCTGCTTTACCTAGAGTGTTAGATTCTGACCTCGGCAGAAACATCTGCACAGTCGGTATTGACGGCTAAGTGTTTCTCATGCTCATCAGCATTTTCTGCACAATATCAAACAGCTTAATCAGACTAATGAATTCAAAAGCCTGATGTCACATTCTGTTTTATAGAGGGCACTGGTTGCAATGTTCATGTTTCAATAGCGACTGAGGAAAATGTGAAAAGTGTTTGATGCTCGTCGTTGTGAAAGAAATATGATTTGTTTTCCTGATTTGGCCCCTAGGTGCAATACATCAAAAATCACAACACCAAAGACAAAGTAAAGTAAAGTAAACACTGCCTGCCATTGATGACCTGAAAGTATAATGTAGATGCAGCATCATTATACTGTAACATTCTAGTTCACTGGCCTAATGCATTGAAAGAAACCATTTGTTTTTCATGAATCAGATCAACTTTAAGTCTCTGATTTGCTCTGTTCTGATCCATAGTTCAAGCACGTTTAAAAATATTTGTTTTAAACGTTTGTGGATACACAGCAATTAGTCCACTTTGATAATGTTGATATATGCCTGGCTTTAAAATATTCATTAGGATTCATTTACCACCTATCTTGATTACTTCCATGAGCTCGTTAAAATACCTAGGGTGCATCCCAAATGGCACCCTATTCCCTACATAGCACACTATAACCCTATAGGCCTTGGTCAAACGTTGTGCACTATACAGGGAATAGGGTGCCATTTGGGACGTATACAATCCTCATAGCACCCAGCCATGAGACATAGACCTGCAGGGCTGTTAATCCTGCCACTGACCTGCTGAATAAAAGATCAACAAATCAAAGTTACCCTTAAAATAGCGCATGAATCATTTATGCCATATCAAAGCCTTTTCTTTTAGAAGATTTTAATTTATTCTTTACTACTTGTCTACAGTTTGGCATCATCTGCCAATATCGGTGGACGTAAGAGTCAGTTGTACTTTAACTTGGCGTACTCTTGGTTATAGTATTTGGATAGTAAATGGTATTGCCTTCTAATATCGAGGCTCACACTCAGGGAAACACTGAGTTAGACAACACATCACCATTACTGTACCGTGTGGGCCGCTGAGAGCATTATGTTAGTACAGATACGAGCGTCTCATGGGAGTGATTCCGCCTGATTTAAGACAATGAAAGAGCTTTTACTCATCTGGTCCTACAGGTATCTAGCAGCACAACATGACTATGAATCATGGGAAAATTAGTACGGTATGCAAAATTCCTCCCACCTCTAAAGCCCCACCCCGCTACGCTACAGTCAAAGGTGTAATTACACACTCATTACACACACACACACGCACACAGACACACGCACACACACGCACACGCACACACGCACACACACGCACACGCACACACACACACACACACACACACACACACACACACACACACACACACACACACACACACACACACACACACACACACACACACACACACACACACACACACACACACACACAGTCAGGTGTTACCTGGGTGTCTGTCAGAGCAGCCCTGTTTCATGTTCCATGATGCCGGCGAGGGAATACTCTGACACCACCCTTTGTCTTCAAATCACAAAAGACTATTTTACAGCGTTGTACATTAAAGTAATTTTGGAATCATAATTAACCATCTTTGTGCTAGCATGATGCTAAATTAACCATATTTCTGAAGATACAATGCTTGAAACTTAAGGCAAGGCCTCTGTTTAGTTTGACCTATCTAATGTAAAACTTAAACTAGTGACGAAAGTAAGAACTGACAAATGCACAGTCAAAAAAGGAGAATAATTATTCTGGCAAGGATGATTCTTTTTTTATAGAGGCATCCTGAGAGAAAAGAAATGTGACACAGTGTGTACATGATAACACATTAGTGCAGGAAATGAAGAAATTGATTAAAATACTGAAAGTGAATGCTGGAATTAAGCAATTAACTATGCAAATTAGCAAAAGCTGTGTACATTAAGGAAATAGACACCTGGCTCAAAATTAAGCGTGTCTCTAATAAGCGCCTGTTGTGTTGTGATTAAAGCAAATAAACAGCCAGGCTATTAATTGAAGTTTTTCAGTATATCTACGTTTCACATTTTTGTAATTTAGTAGAAGTTCTTATTCACAGCGACTTACTGTAGGAAATGCATACATTTTCATACTGTTTCGTACTGGTCCCCCATGGGAAGCGTACCGACAACCATGGAGACGAGAGGTCCATGGTCTACCAACTGAGCCACATCTCAACTGTTTCATCACGGCTGAACTTGGAGTACTCTATAATTCTGGTTTATAGTTTGAACTAAAGTAGTGGTGCACTAAAGCTTTGTTTCTTATGCTTCATGTCAAAGATGGTTGACAATTACAGATGTCATTGTACAGTGTTTCCTACTCGCATCAGATCCAAGCTTTCTTCTTCTTCTCCTCGACTCCATCAAAGGAACATCAGATTCAGGGTCAGTAAACACTGGTTTTATGATTGCCCCCTTCCATAGTACAGAATGGTCCATATAATTGAAAAGTCCTCAGGGACTATTTTGGGACTAGTGGGAACGAAACGTCATGATACTAGCTGGGAATGGGACTCTCACATTCGCTCTGCTATTCAATTATTCTTCAACCAGGAGCCTGAACAGTCTTTGGATCTTATGTATAAATGTTTTGAGGATTCCCATTTAAAAGGACTACCGAGGAACATGATGTTGTGTTGTCTTGCTAAATTTATAATTTTACCATTTGAAAGTTGAAAATCAACATACAATTATATACAGTCACGAGCGAAATGATTGTCACCCTTGATGAAGATGAGCAATAAAGACTGTATGAAACAGTGAATGCAAAACATATTGTACTCACTTTTTTAAAAACTTTTTTTTTTACATTTTATTATTTTGTACTGATACAATTGCTTTTGTAGCTCTTCCAGCAAGACAATAACCCCAAGCACACGTGAAAATCCACAAAGAAATGGTTAATTGTCCACAAAATCAACATTTTGCAAAGGCCTTCTCAGTCTCTGTGTCACACCCTGATCTGTTTCACCTGTTTTGTGATTGTCTCCACCCCCCTCCAGGTGTTGCCCATCTTCCCAATTATCCCCTGTGTATTTATACCTGTGTTCTCTGTTGGTCTGTTGCCAGTTCATCTTGTTTGTCAAGTCAACCAGTGTTATTGTGTCTCAGCTCCTGCTTTTCCCAGTCTCTTTTTTTCTCGCCCTCCTGGTTTTGACCTCTTGCCTGTCCTGATTCTGAGATGCCTGTCTGACCACTCTGCCTGCCCCTGACCTTGAGCCTGCCTGCCGTCCGGTACTGTTACCCCACCTCTGGTTTACTGACCCCTGCCTGCCTTGACCTGTCTATTGTCTTGACCTGTCTACTGTCTACTGCCCCTGTTGGATTATTAAACAATTGTTAATTCGACAACCGTTATCCGCTACCACTCATTTCCTCTGTCTTCGAACTGCTCCAGGGGGCCACTGTTTTCTCCAAGCTGGATCTATGTAACGCCTACCATCTGGTGCGGATACGAGAGGGGGATGAGTGGAAGACCGCCTTCAACATGGCCAGTGGCCACTACGAATATCTGGTCATGCACTTTGGCCTCACCAATGCCCCTTCCGCATTCCAGGCTCTGGTGAACGATGTTCTCTGTGACATGCTGAACCGGTTCATCTTCGGCTACATTGATGACATCCTCGTTTTCTCCCGCTCCCCCCAAGAATACGTGCTCCACGTCTGACAGGTTCTCCAGCGCCTTCTGGAGAACCAGTTGTTTGTTAAGGTGGAAAAGTGTGAGTTCCATCACTCCACCATTCCCTTTCTGGGCTACATCATGTCTGCTGAGAGTGTCAGATGGATCCCGAGATGGTGAGAGCGGTGGTGGATTGGCCTCAGCCTACATCCAGGGTGCAGATGCAATGCTTCCTGGGGTTCACCTACTTTTATCTCCACTTTATCCGGGGTTACAGCACCCTGGCCTCCCCCTGTCTGTGTTCACCTCTACCAAAGTTCCATTCACGTGGTCATCTGCCGCTGACCGGGCGTTCCGGGACCTTAAACACTGCTTCACTACTGCTCCTATCCTGGTTCATCCTGACCCTTCCCGTGGTGGAGGTCGATGCTTCGGATGTCAGAGTGGGGGCTGTCCTGTCCTAACGTTCTGCCCTGGACCTTAAGCTGCATCCCTGCGCCTTCTTCTCCCACCGCCTCAATGTCACGGAGAGGAACTACGATGTGAGGAATCGGGAGCTTCTCGTGGTGAAGATGGTGATGGAGGAATGGAGGCACTGGCTAGAAGGGGCGGAACATCGGTTCATTGTGTGGACCGACCACAAAAACCTGGAGTATCTTCGCACCACCAGGCGCCTCAACTCCAGGCAAGCGAGATGGGCCCTGCTGTTTACCCGGTTCAACTTTTCCCTCTCTTCCGGCCGTGGTTCAAGAACGTCAAGCCAGATGCCCTGTCTCACAGCTATAACCCCACGATTTACACCCCGGAGACAGAGACCATCCTTCCCACCTCGTGCCTGGCTACGGCACTCAGCTGGGGTACAGGGAAACAGGTCCGGGAAGCGCAGCAGTCCCAGCCGAACCCTGGGGGGCCCAGAAAACCGGATGTTTGTGCCTGACGATATCCGCTCTGCTGTCCCGGAGTGGGCCCATTCCTCCAGGCTTGCCTGTCACCAGGGATTTCGTCGGACCCTGGCCTTCGTGCAACAACATTTTTGGTGGCCATCAATGGCCATCCGGTGTACACTGTGAGATGCCTCCTGAGTGTTCAACCACAGGGCAGGAAAGGTGGAGCTGGGTCCCCACTAGAGACATCCTGGACCCAGCCCTCCTGAGTGTTCAACCACAGGGCAGGAAAGGTGGAGCTGGGTCCCCACTAGAGACATCCTGGACCCAGCCCTCCTGAGTGTTCAACCACAGGGCAGGAAAGGTGGAGCTGGGTCCCCACTAGAGACATCCTGGACCCAGCCCTCCTGAGTGTTCAACCACAGGGCAGGAAAGGTGGAGCTGGGTCCCCACTAGAGACATCCTGGACCCAGCCCTCCTGAGTGTTCAACCACAGGGCAGGAAAGGTGGAGCTGGGTCCCCGCTAGAGACATCCTGGACCCAGCCCTCCTGAGTGTTCAACCACAGGGCAGGAAAGGTGGAGCTGGGTCCCCGCTAGAGACATCCTGGACCCAGCCCTCCTGAGTGTTCAACCACAGGGCAGGAAAGGTGGAGCTGGGTCCCCTCTAGAGACATCCTGGACCCAGCCCTCCTGAGTGTTCAACCACAGGGCAGGAAAGGTGGAGCTGGGTCCCCGCCAGAGACATCCTGGACCCAGCCCTCATCTCCGACTTCCACCGCCGGCCTCTAGACGGGGGGTACTGTCACACCCTGATCTGTTTCCCCTGTCTTCGCGATTGTCTCCACCCCCCTCCAGGTGTCGCGCATCTTCCCCATTATCCCCTGTGTATTTATACCTGTGTTCTCTCTTGGTCTGGTTCCAGTTCATCTTGCTTGTCAAGTCAACTAGTGTTTTTGTGTCTTAGCTCCTGTTTTTCCCAGTCTCTCTTTTTCTCGCCCTCCTGGTTTTGACCTCTTGCCTGTCCTGACTCTGAGCCCACCTGCCTGACCACTCTGCCTACCCTGACCCTGCCTGCCATCCGGTATCGATGCCCCACCTCTGGTTTACTGACTCCTGCCTGCCTTGACCTGTCTATTGCCCCTGTTGGATTATTAAACCATTGTTAATTCGACGTTGTCTATATCTGGGTCTTACCTTCATATCTGATACTACGGACATGAACTCCATCGAAAACCTGGGGTTTTAATTGAAGAGGGCAGTCCATAAGCGCAGATGAAGGATATCAAGGATCTGGACAGATTCTGTATGGAGGAATGGTCTAAGATCCCTCCCAATGTGTTCTCCAATCTCATAAAACATTTTAGAAAGGGCTCAGGGCCATTATCGTTGCAAGAGGAGGGTGCCGGAACATTGAACTAAGGGGAGGCAGGAATTCTGACACTTATCTTTTTTTCAATTTTTTTATTAGTTGTTTAACAAAATCTCTTTCTCTGAGCAAGTGTATTGGTATAAAGTAATATAATTTTCCTTTTTTTGTGAGAATATAGCTCAGTATTTGTATTATTTATTTTATACAGTCTGTTATTGCTCATCTTCATCAAGGATCAAATACAGTGCATTTGGAAAGTATTCAGACCCCTTGACTTTTTCCACATTTTGTTACGTTACAGCCTTATTCTAAAATGGATTAAATAAAACCTCATCAATCTACACACAATACCCCATAATGACAAAGCGAAAATAGGTTTTTAGAAATGCATGCAAATGTATTAAAAATAAAAACAGAAATACCTTATTTATATAAGTTTTCAGACCCTTTGCTATGAGACTCGAAAATTGAGCTCAGGTGCATCCTGTTTCCATTGATCATTCTTGAAATGTTTCTACAACTTTATTGGAGTCCACCTGTGGTAAATTCAATTGATTGGACATGATTTGTAAAGGCACACACCTGTCTATATAAGGTCCCACAGTTGACAGTGCATGTCAGAGCAAAAACCAAGCCTTGAGGTCGAAGGAATTGTCGGCAGAGCTCTGAGGCAGGATTGTGTTGAGGCACAGATCTGGGGAAGGGGACCAAAACATGTCTGCAGCATTGAAGGTCCCCAGAAACACAGTGGCCTCCATCATTCTTTAAATGGAAGAAGTTAGGAACCACCAAGACTCTTCCTAAAGCTGACTGCCCGGCCAAACTGACTAATCAGGGGAGAAGGGCCTTGGTCAGGGAGGTGACCAAGAACCTGATGGTCACTCTGACAGTGCTCCAGAGTTCCTCTGTAGAGATGGGAGAACCTTCCAGAAGGACAGCCATCTCTGCAGCACTCCAGCAATCAGGCCTTTATGGTAGAGAGGCAGGCGGAAACCACTACTTAGTAAAAGGCACATGACAGCCCACTTGGAGTTTGCCTAAGACAAATAAAGAACTCTCAGAACATGAGAAAAAAAGATTCTCTGGTCTGATGAAACCAATATATAATTATTTGGCCTGAATGCCAAGTGTCACATCTGGAGGAAACCTGGCACCATCCCTACGTTGAAGCATGGTGGTGGTAGCATCATGCTGTGGGGATGTTTTTCAGCGGCAAGGACTGGGAGACCATAACGACCATAAGCACACAGCCAAGACAACGCAGGAGTGGCTTCGGGACAAGTCTCTGAATGTCCTTGAGTGGAACAGCCAGAGCCTGGACTTAAACCTGATCTCTGGAGAGACCTGAAAATAGCTGTGCAGCAACGCTCCCCATCCAACCTGACAGAGCTTGAGAGGAGCTGCAGAGAAGCATGGGAGAAACTCTTTAAATACAGGTGTGCCAAGCTTGTAGCGTCACACCCAAAAAGACTCGAGGCTGTAATCACTGCAAAAGGTGTGTGAATACTTTACGAATGCACTGTATATGTACATCTAACCATTGTACACTGACTGTACAAAACATTAAGAACACCTTTCTAATACTGACTGACTCTACAAGTTGTCGTTCCACAGGGATGCTGGCCCATGTTGACTACAATGCTTCCCACAGTTGTGTCAAGTTGGCTGGATGTCCTTTGAGTGGTGGACTATTCTTGATACATGCAGGAAACTGTTGAGCGTGATAAACCCAGCAGCGTTGCAGTTCTTGACACAAACACCTACTACCGTAACCCGTTCAAAGGCACTGAAATCTTTTGTCTTGTCCATTCACCCTCTGAATGGCACACATACACACTCAATGTCTCACATTCAATTGCTTAAAAATCCTTCTTTAACCTGTCCCCTCCCATTCATCTACACTGATTGAAGTGGATTTAACACAAAGGACATCAATAATCCCCTGGATTCACCTGGTCAATCTATGTCATGAAAAGAGCTTGCTTTGTATACTCAGTGTGTATGAAACACAGGAAAATCATGCATTTGACTGTACTGGCCCTTTAACACAGACTCCATAATCCCCAAACCACCAACATCCCACAAACCATAATTAATGTCATTTCACTGCGAGTAAAAGTTTAAACAAACAGAAATATCAGCAGTCAGCGTCTTCTCTGTGTGCTATAATGAACTGCTTGTTCGGTAGAAATTATAACCAGCTATTTTGGACCTTGGTTGTCTATAGTATATCTGCCCTGTCCCACGTGTAGTTACAGGCCCCATGAGGACACTACCTCATATATAGGCCTAACAGTTGTTAGGTATTCTTTAAAGATACTTTTGAACAGTCATGAGTACCATTAAGTCATGTTGTCAATTGATTATTATGTTAAAATAATGTCATTTTGTTGATAAACTCATACAAAGATGCATCAAAGCATGTAACTTATTATCAAAGTCGACCCTAGTCTCTCTTAAGATTACTGCTTACCATCACCTTGTGTAAGTTTGACACTGACACTGAGTTATTAACACTCACTGGTAAATAAAAAATAAATCCTATTTTGAACTATATCCTGTTTGTAATATTAACTCTCCTCTCTATCAAACAAACCATTCATTGCGCTTTAAAAGAAAGCTGGTCTGGAGAGAAATAAATCAACGTGATTATGGCAGGTATTTATGCTACGAAGGTTCAAAAGTACAAGGAATAAGCAAAAGATTATTTGAAAGTTAAAAACAAAACAAAAATATATATGTAAAGTCTGTGGTAAAGATGCCTATGTTTTAAATCAGACAAATGATTGGCTCACGCCCTGACCTTAGAGATCCTTGTGTGACTCGGGTGGGAAAGTCTGTTTCTATTTCTTTGTTTTTGGCCATGAGAGGGGAACCACACATGGTTCCGATAGCTGTCTATCATTGTCTCTGATTGGGGATCATATATAAGTTGTCTCTGATTGGGGATCATATATAAGTTGTCTCTGATTGGGGATCATATATAAGTTGTCTCTGATTGGGGATCATATATAAGTTGTCTCTGATTGGGGATCATATATAAGTTGTCTCTGATTGGGGATCATATATAAGTTGTCTCTGATTGGGGATCATATATAAGTTGTCTCTGATTGGGGATCATATATAAGTTGTCTCTGATTGGGGATCATATATAAGTTGTCTCTGATTGGGGATCATATATAAGTTGTCATTTTCATATATATTGGGGATCATATATAAGTTGTAATTTTCCTTTTGGTTTTTGTGGGATCTTGTTTTCTGTTTAGTGTCTGTACCTGACAGAAATGTGCGCTTTCGTTTTCGCGTTTGTTATTTTTGTTTGAGTGTTTTTGAATAAAGTATCATGAACACTTTCCACGCTGCGCTTTGGTCCACTCTTCCTTCTACCAACGAGAGCCGTTACACTCATAAAGTAAAGTTAGAAACTTAAAAGAACATCTCTATAAATCATTCACTCACATCTGAGAATGTTGCTTGCTCTAATTCTGTTTATCATGAGCCCATAAACGTGTGATATATGACATGCTGTGTTGTAGAACACGCTATGGGTACACAGCTTTTCCACTGCTATCACAGAAATAATGGCTGCTGCTTCCTTTATAGGAGTTTCCACTAATTAACTCTGGCTAGCCAATTTACTTTGCGACTTTGTTCACTCAGCAATCTAAAGGTTTCTTTACACAGACAGAATATACTGCTATAGTCTATAAAAGAGACAGAACTTAATTCCCACACAGAATTCTTACAGGTTTCTAGAACTATGTGGTGCCTCAGTAGTAGTAACTCTGTGTTGTAAATGATTCACAAATGAACAATTGAATTTCAGGCAATACATTAATTGACATCCTGCAAATGCTGACATTTGACCAATTTCTAACACTTCAAGGGTTAATGCCTTGTAGTAAGAGACAGTGATGATGCCAGTCGGTCACTGTGTTGAAAACCCCCCCACGACGTTGCTCAGAGAGAATGGGTTGTGATCTTCAACACCATATAGTTGTAGAGCTACATTATGGCTCACTTATGTTAACAGCCACTTCAATGACAATATAAAAAATGAAGTAAGCTCAACAATGAAACCCATGAGCTTTTTCCAACATGGCAGTTTGATCCAGACTTCATCAAACAGAAGCGTTCTTTCCCCTCGCATCAGCAATTAGCTGTAGAGGATTATGACGTCTTTTAGAAAACACGATACTTTAAACCGTCGCTCTCTGGCAGACATCGTTTTGCTTTCACGGAAAATTATACACACGTAAAATATCCCTTTAATTTAATATAGCTCGTCTAGACCATATTTATATTTTCATAAATGGTAATTGCCGTTTTATTGATTGAGGTTTGTTTCTATCCTTTGTTTCTACAAGTTTTTGTGATGCTGGTGCAGGGGTCCACTCCTGAGACCTGACCACGGGGTCAGATTGACCACCTATATTACTTGAGTGTTAATCATTGTTGAAATTCAGTGGTGTAAAGTACTTATATAAAAATACCGCTTAAGTATTTTTTTGTGGTAACTGTACTTTACTTAACTATTTATATTTTTGAGAACGTTTACTTTTACTTCACTACATTCCTTAAGAAAATAGTGTACTTTTTACTCCATACATTTTACCTGACACCCAAAAGTATTCGTTCGATTTTGAATGCTTAGCAGGACAGGAAAATGGTCCAATTCACACACTTATCAAGAGAACAACGTTGGTCATCCCTACTGCCTCTGATCTGGCCATCCCCACTGCCTCTGATCTGGCCATCCCCACTGCCTCTGATCTGGTCATTCCTACTGCCTCTGATCTGGTCATCCCTACTGCCTCTGATCTGGCCATCCCCACTGCCTCTGATCTGGTCATTCCTACTGCCTCTGATCTGGTCATCCCTACTGCCTCTGATCTGGCCATCCCTACTGCCTCTGATCTGGCCATACCTACTGCCTCTGATCTGGCCATCCCTACTGCCTCTGATCTGGCCATCCCTACTGCCTCTGATCTGGTCATCCCTACTGCCTCTGATCTGGCCATCCCTACTGCCTCTGATCTGGCCATCCCTACTGCCTCTGATCTGGTCATCCCTACTGCCTCTGATCTGGCCATCCCTACTGCCTCTGATCTGGTCATCCCTACTGCCTCTGATCTGGTCATCCCTACTGCCTCTGATCTGGCGGACTCACTAAACACAAATGCTTGGTTTGTAAATTATGTCTGAGTGTTGGAGTGTCCCCCTGTCTATCGATAAATTTAAAAAAACTAAAATGGTGCCGTCTGGTTTGCTTAATATAAGGAATTAGAAAATATTTGTACTTTTACTGTTGATACTTAAGTATATTTCAAACCACTACCTTTAGACTTTTACTCAAGTAATATATTTTTTTACCACTTTTCATGGTATCCAATAGTTAGTAGTTACTATCTTGTCTCATCGCTACAACTCCTGTACGGGCTCAGGAGAGACAAAGGTCGAGAGCCATGCGTCCTCCGAAACACATTCCAACCAAGCCGCACTGCTTCTTAACACAGCACGCATCCAACCTGGAAGCCAGCCGCACCAATGTGTCGGAGGAAACACCGTGCACCTAGCGACCTGATCAGCGTGCACTGCGCCCGGCCCACCACAGGAGTCGCTAGTGCGCGATGAGACAAGGATATCCCTACCGGCCAAACCCTCCCTAACCCAGACGACGCTAGGCCAATTGTGTGTCGTCCCATGGACCTCGTGGTCGCGGCCGGCTACGGCAAAGCCTGGGCTCCAATCCAGAGTCTCAGGTGGCACAGCTACCACTGCGCCACCCGGGAGGCCCTTCTCAAGTAATATTTTGACTTTGACTTTTACTTGAGTAATTTTATATTAAGGTATCTTTACTTTTACTCAAGTATGACAATTGGGTACTTTTTTCACCACTGTTGAAATCAAATCATTGAGTCCAGTTCCCCGGCCCTCTGGCTGTTTTCTCACTGAGCAAAATATCTGCAGCACCGAACTTCGTCTTGTTTCAAGCTAATTCAAATGTCAGTGGCTATTTTCAGCGTGGTCAGACACACGTAGCCTCTTCCCCCTGCTCCCCCTGCTTTCCCCTACTCCCCCGCTTCTCCCTGCTATCTCCTGCTTCCTCCCTGCTTCTCCCTGCCTCCACCTGCTTCCCCCTGCCTCCCCATGCCTCCCCCTGCTTCCCCCTGCTTCCCCCTTCTTCCCCCGCTTCCCCCTGCTTCCCCCTGCCCTCCCCTGCCTCCCTATGCCCTCCACCCGCTTCCCCCTGCTTCCCCCTGCCTCCCCATGCCTCCCCTGCCCTCCCCTGCCTCCCTATGCCCTCCCCCCACTTCCCCCTGCTTCCCCCTTCTTCCCCCGCTTCCCCCTGCTTCCCCATGCCTCCCCATGCCTCCCCCTGACCTCCCCCTGCCTCCCCTGACCTCCCCTGCCTCCCTGACCTCCCCCCTGCCTCCCCATGCCTCCCCTGCCTCACCATGCCTCCTCCTGCCTCACCATGCCTCCTCCTGCCTCACCATGCCTCCCCCTGCCTCACCATGCCTCCCCCCTGCCTCACCATGCCTCCTCCTGCCTCACCATGCCTCCTCCTGCCTCACCATGCCTCCTCCTGCCTCCCCATGCCTCCCCATGCCTCCCCCCTGCCTCCCCCTGCTTCCCCATGCCTCCCCTTGCTTCCCCCTGCCTCCCCATGCCTCCCCATGCCTCCCCATGCCTCCCCTTGCTTCCCCCTGCCTCCCCATGCCTCCCATGCCTCCCCCTGACCTCCCCCCTGCCTCCCCTGACCTCCCCTGCCTCCCCATGACCTCCCCCTGCCTCCCCATGCCTCCCTGCCTCCCCTGCTTCCCCTGCCTCCCCATGCCTCCCCATGCCTCCCCCTGCCTCCCCATGCCTCCCCTGCCTCCCCCTGCCTCCCCATGCCTCCCCCTGCCTCACCATGCCTCCCCTGCCTCACCATGCCTCCCCTGCCTCACCATGCCTCCTCCTGCCTCCTCCTGCCTCCCCATGCCTCCCCCTGCCTCCACATGCCTCCCCGTGCCTCCCCTGCCTCCTCCTGCCTCCCCATGCCTCCCCTTGCTTCCCCATGCCTCCCCATGCCTCCTCCTGCCTCCCCATGCCTCCCCCTGCCTCCTCCTGCCTCCCCATGCCTCCCCATGCCTCCCCCTGCCTCCCCTTGCTTCCCCATGCCTCCCCATGCCTCCCCATGCCTCCCCCTGCCTCCCCTTGCTTCCCCATGCCTCCCCCTGCCTCCTCCTGCCTCCCCATGCCTCCCCTGCCTCCCCCTGCTTCCCCATGCCTCCCCCTGCCTCCCCCTGCTTCCCCATGCCTCCCCCTGCCTCCCCCTGCTTCCCCATGCCTCCCCCTGCCTCCTCCTGCCTCCCCCTGCCTCCCCATGCCTCCCCTGCCTCCCCTTGCTTCCCCCTGCCTCCCCCTGCTTCCCCATGCCTCCCCCTGCCTACTCCATTGTATCTCTCCTTAGCCATTAAAGTCCAGTGGTTCAGATTGTCTTTTTTGTTGTTGTTGTTGTCCTTTTCACTTTACGGCCTTTAATATTTTTTGTTTTGGCTTCACAATGGAACAAGTCAGGTTCTGTGTTTTCTATAACTTTACTAGAATATACTGTAAGCAACTAAATATTCTGGTTAAATGTTATGTTGTATCATTAATGAAGTGATTTTTATTAAGAACAAGTAGTTACCAACTGTGGAACTAAATTATTTATGGTACTTACTGCCAAAGAAAGTAACTGAATTGTGTGTGGCATTTTGTTGCTCTTCATTTATCATAGGCTAACAACGTTTCTAGGACGCATAGTTAGCTATGACTGTAAGTACTGTAAGTAGTAAGCTGTAGCCAACGTCTGTGGAGGCCTAGGTTTATGTTATGTTCGAGTGAGGACCCATCCCGCCTTCCATTTGTCTCAATTCACAGGTTTTACGCAGCTGCCAAGCGTGACAGTCCCCTTCTGACTAGGTTTATGTTACCACTGTAATGTGTACAGCAGGGGAGGCTGCTGAGGAGAGAACGGCTCACAATAATGGCTGGAATGGAGTAAATGGAATGGTATCAAAAACATGGTTTTCATATGTTTGGTACCATTCCATTCACTCCATTCCAGCCATTATTATGAGTCGTCCTCTGGTGTACAGAGATATTTTTACTCTAAAAACGGTATATTAATGAACTCTCTTTTTCAACACTTTCTCCTCAATGTCGGGATACTTTACACAACCCCAGTGCTCTGTATGACTTATTCCGTAGTCATTGCTAGGGCCCTGTGTTTTGGAAATTCAAATAAAATGTAACGATTGTCTTCCTCTTCTGATGAGGAATAGGATGGATCGGACCAATGCACATCGTGGTAAGTGTTCATGTTATATTTATTAAACCGAACACAAAAATAACAAAGGAGAAAACACGACAAAAACAAAACAGTTCTGTAAGGTGCAACAAAAACACAAAACAGAAAATAACTACCCACAACCCACAGTGGGAAAACAGGCTGCCTAAGTATGGTTCTCAATCAGAGACAACGATCGACAGCTGCCTCTGATTGGGAACCGTACCAGGCCAAACACAGAAATACAAAACCAAGAATACACAACATAGAATGCCCACCCCAACTCACGCCCTGACCAAACTAAAACAGAGACATAAAAAAGGAACTAAGGTCAGGACGTGACAGTACCCCCCACCAAAGGTGCGGACTCCGGCTGCAAAATCTAAACCGCCCGTCTGTCCGGCAGCTCCGGACTGAAGGGCGACTCTGGCAGGGCCGGAGTAAAGGGCGACTCTGGCAGCTCCTGACTGACGGGTGGCTCTGGCAGCGCCGGAGTGAAGGGCGACTCTGGCAGCTCCGGACAGATCTGCGGCTTTGGCAGCTCCGGACAGACGGGCGGCTCTGGAAGCTCCGGACAGATGGGAGAACCTGGAGGGAGGAGACGGAGAGACAGCCTGGTGTGTGGGGCTGCCACAGGCTGGGGAGACCTACAGGACGCCTGGTGTGTGGAGGAGGCACCGGATGGACCGTGCTGTGGGGGAGTACTGGAGCTCTGGTGCGCAGCCTGGGCACCACTCCTCCAGGCTGGATGACCACTTTTGCCCGGACCCTCCAGAGTGCAGGCACAGGTTGAACCGGGCTGTGGGTGAGCATTGAAGATCTGGTGCATACCACTTGCACCTCTCCCTTAGGCTCAATGCCCACATTCACCCAGCACGGGCGGAGCGCAGGCATAGGGTGAACTGCACACTCCCAGCGCCCCGGAGACACAGCACGCAGCGCCGGCGCAGGATACCTTGGGCCTGAAACGGCGTACCGGAGACCAAACACGCTGGGCCGGCACAATATGCCCTGGCTGGATGCCCACTCTCCCATGGCACTTGCGGGGGGCTGGCCTATAGTGCACTGGGCTATGAGCGCGTACTGGCGACACCGTACGCTTGACCGCATAACACGGTGCCTGCCCAGTACTACGCTTTTTCTGGTAAGCACGGGGAGTTGGCTCAGGTCTATCGCCTGACTCTGCCAATCTCCCCCTGTCCCCCCTGTCCCCCCCCCCCCCCCGTGTGCCACCCCCCTGCCTCTCGTGCCTGTTGCGCTGCCTTAACTCATATCGCCGTCGCTCAGCTTTCGCTGCCTCCAGATCTTCCTTGGGGCGGCGATATTCCCCAGCTTGTGCCCAGGGTCCCTTGCCTTCCAGTATCTCCTCCCAAGTCCAGGAGTCCAGAACCCTCTGCTCCAGTTTAACATGCTACTTGGTCCTTTTTTGGTGTGTAGTTCTGTAACGATTGTCTTCCTCTTCAGATGAGGAATAGGATGGATCGGACCGAACACAAAAATAACAAAGGAGAAAACACGACAAAACCGAAACAGTTGTGTGAGGTGCAACAAAAACACAAAACGGAAAATAACTACCCACAACCCATAGTGGGAAAACAGGCTGCCTAAGTATGGTTCTCAATCAGAGACAACGATCGACAGCTGCCTCTGATTGGGAACCTTACCAGGCCAAACACAGAAATACAAAACCAAGAATACACAACATAGAATGCCCACCCCAACTCACGCCCTGACCAAACTAAAACAGAGACATAAAAAAGGAACTAAGGTCAGGACGTGACAGTACCCCCCACCAAAGGTGCGGACTCCGGCTGCAAAATCTAAACCCATAGGGGAGGGTCTGGGTGGGCATCTGTCCGCGGTGGTGGCCCTGGCGCGGGACGTGGACCCCACTCCACCATAGTCTTGGCCCACTTAAGTGGCACCTTTGGAGCGGCAACCCTCGCCGCCGACCTCCGTCTGGGGACCCTTGCAGCGGGCCCCAAATAGACGGGAGACTCCGGCAGCGCCGGACTGAAGGGCGACTCTGGCAGCGCTGGAGTAAAGGGCGACTCTGGCAGCTCCTGACTGACGGGCGGCTCTGGCAGCGCCGGAGTGAAGGGAGGCTCTGGCAGCTCTGGACAGATCTGCGGCTCTGGCAGCTCCGGACAGACGGGCGGCTCTGGCAGCTCCGGACAGACGGGCGGCTCTGGAAGCTCCGGACAGATGGGAGAACCTGGAGGGAGGAGATGGAGAGACAGCCTGGTGTGTGCGGCTGCCACAGGACCCACCAGGCTGGGGAGACCTACAGGACGCCTGGTGCGTGGAGGAGGCACTGGATGGACCGTGCTGTGGGGGAGCACTGGAGCTCTGGTGCGCAGCCTTGGCACCACTCCTCCAGGCTGGATGACCACTTTAGCCCGGACCCTCCAGAGTGCAGGCACAGGTTGAACCGGGCTGTGGGTGAGCATTGAAGATCTGGTGCATACCACTTGCATCTCTCCCTTAGGCTCAATGCCCACATTCGCCCGGCACGGGCGGAGCGCAGGCATAGGGCGAACTGCACACTCCCAGCGCCCCGGAGACACAGTACGCAGCGCCGGCGCAGGATACCTTGGGCCTGAAACGGCGTACCGGAGACCAAACACGCTGGGCCGGCACAATATGCCCTGGCTGGATGCCCACTCTCCCATGGCACTTGCGGGGGGCTGGCCTATAGTGCACTGGGCTATGAGCGCGTACTGGCGACACCGTACGCTTGACCGCATAACACGGTGCCTGCCCAGTACTACGCTTTTTCTGGAAGCACGGGGAGTTGGCTCAGGTCTATCGCCTGACTCTGCCAATCTCCCCATGTGCCCCCCCCCCCCCCGTGTGCCACCCCCCTGCCTCTCGTGCCTGTTGCGCTGCCTTACCTCATATCGCCGCCGCTCAGCTTTCGCTGCCTCCAGATCTTCCTTGGGGCGGCGATATTCCCCAGCTTGTGCCCAGGGTCCCTTGCCTTCCAGTATCTCCTCCCAAGTCCAGGAGTCCAGAACCCTCTGCTCCAGTTTAACATGCTACTTGGTCCTTTTTTGGTGTGTAGTTCTGTAACGATTGTCTTCCTCTTCTGATGAGGAATAGGATGGATCGGACCAATGCGTAGCGTGGTAAGTGTTCATGTTATATTTATTAAACCGAACACAAAAATAACAAAGGAGAAAACACGACAAAACCGAAACAGTTCTGTAAGGTGCAACAAAAACACTTAACAGAAAATAACTACCCACAACCCATAGTGGGAAATCAGGCAGCCTAAGTATGGTTCTCAATCAGAGACAACGATCGACAGCTGCCGTACCAGGCCAAACACAGAAATACAAAATCA
>NC_088417.1:93144672-93217172 GCF_034236695.1 Oncorhynchus nerka
AGATGGAGCAGGGAGCAGGGAGCAGGGAGCAGGGAGATGGAGCAGGGAGCAGGGAGCAGGGAGATGGAGCAGGGAGATGGAGCAGGGAGCAGGGAGATGGAGCAGGTAGCAAGGAGATGGAGCAGGGAGCAGGGAGATGGAGCAGGGAGCAGGGAGATGGAGCAGGGAGCAGGGAGATGGAGCAGGGAGCAGGGAGTAGGGAGCAGGGAGATGGAGCAGGGAGCAGGGAGATGGAGCAGGGAGCAGGGAGCAGGGAGCAGGGAGCAGGGAGATGGAGCAGGGAGCAGGGAGCAGGGAGCAGGGAGCAGGGAGCAGGGAGATGGAGCAGGGAGCAGGGAGATGGAGCAGGGAGCAGGGAGATGGAGCAGGGAGCAGGAGCAGGGAGCAGGGAGAGCAGGGAGCAGGGAGATGGAGAGGGAGCAGGGAGAGGGAGATGGAGCAGGGAGCAGGGAGCAGGGAGAGGAGCAGGAGCAGGGAGATGGAGCAGGGAGCAGGAGCAGGGAGCAGGGAGATGGAGCAGGGAGCAGGGAGATGGAGCAGGGAGCAGGAGAGATGGAGCAGGGAGGAGCAGGGAGCAGGGAGCAGGGAGCAGGGAGCAGGGAGATGGAGCAGGAGCAGGGAGCAGGGAGAGGGAGCAGGGAGCAGGGAGATGGAGAGGAGCAGGGAGCATGGAGCAGGGAGCAGGGAGATGGAGCAGGGAGCAGGGAGCAGCGAGATGGAGCAGGGAGCAGGGAGCAGGGAGATGGAGCAGGGAGCAGGGAGATGGAGCAGGGAGCAGGGAGATGGAGCAGGGAGCAGGGAGCAGGGAGCAGGGAGCAAGGAGCAGGGAGCAAGGAGCAGGGAGCAGGGAGCAGGGAGATGGAGCAGGGAGATGGAGCAGGGAGCAGGGAGCAGGGAGATGGAGCAGGGAGATGGAGCAGGGAGCAGGGAGCAGGGAGATGGAGCAGGGAGATGGAGCAGGGAGCAGGGAGCAGGGAGATGGAGCAGGGAGATGGAGCAGGGAGCAGGGTGCAGGGAGCAGGGAGATGGAGCAGGGAGCAGGGAGCAGGGAGCAGGGAGATGGAGCAGGGAGCAGGGAGATGGAGCAGGGAGCAGGGAGCAGGGAGCAGGGAGCAAGGAGCAGGGAGATGGAGCAGGGAGCAGGGAGCAGGGAGATGGAGCAGGGAGCAGGGAGCAGGGAGCAGGGAGATGGAGCAGGGAGCAGGGAGATGGAGCAGGAGCAGGAGCAGGGAGCAGGGAGCAAGGAGCAGGGAGATGGAGCAGGGAGCAGGGAGCAGGGAGATGGAGCAAGGAGCAGGGAGCAAGGAGCAGGGAGAAGGGAGCAGGGAGCAAGGAGCAGGGAGCAGGGAGCAGGGAGCAGGGAGATGGAGCAGGGAGCAGGGAGCAGGGAGATGGAGCAGGGAGCAGGGAGCAGGGAGATGGAGCAGGGAGCAGGGAGCAGGGAGCAGGGAGCAGGGAGCAGGGAGATGGAGCAGGGAGCAGGGAGCAGGGAGCAGGGAGATGGAGCAGGGAGCAGGGAGATGGAGCAGGGAGCAGGGAGCAGGGAGATGGAGCAGGGAGCAGGGAGCAGGGAGATGGAGCAGGGAGCAGGGAGCAGGGAGCAGGGAGCAGGGAGATGGAGCAGGGAGCAGGGAGAAGGGAGCAGAGAGCAGGGAGCAAGGAGCAGGGAGCAGGGAGCAGGGAGATGGAGCAGGGAGATGGAGCAGGGAGCAGGGAGCAGGGAGGTGGAGCAGGGAGCAGGGAGCAGGGAGCAGGGAGGAGCAGGGAGATGGAGCAGGGAGCAGGAGATGGAGCAGGGAGATGGAGCAGGGAGCAGGGAGATGGAGCAGGGAGCAGGGAGATGGAGCAGGGAGATGGAGCAGGGAGCAGGGAGATGGAGCAGGGAGCAGGGAGATGGAGCAGGGAGCAGGGAGATGGAGCAGGGAGCAGGGAGCAGGGAGATGGAGCAGGGAGATGGAGCAGGGAGCAGGGAGCAGGGAGCAGGGAGATGGAGCAGGGAGCAGGGAGCAGGTGTGGTGTAGGGTCCCTGAGGTAACAGGTTGAAGGGGCATAATGGATTAATGGCCGGGGGCATTACTGTAGACTGGGAATAACAGCAGGAGACAGACCTGGATGCACCGTTTCATGGGAGTTGTGATGACAACAGGCTGTCCAACTGGCACTTATGGAACATTTCTACACATTACATTTTCCCTGGTTTACAGGTTTTTCCAGTTTTGCAGAAACTGGATGGATGTACATGGATGTACATGGATGTACATGGTCTCTAGTGTCTAGTTCTCAGGAGAACCACAAGGCTGCACTAAACTCCACATCTTAGCATCGTGAGACAGAATGGCATATCACCCTGAGAAAGGGAAAGACTTGACTGTACTGTGAAGCTGAGAGAGAGAGGGAAAGAGGGAGATATATATATATATATATAGAGAGAGAGGGAATGAGGGAGATATATATATAGGAGAGAGAGAGAGAGAGAGGAAAGAGGGATATATATATATATATATATAGGAGAGAGATGGAGCAGAGAGAGAGAGAGAGAGAGAGGGGAGATGGATATATATAGCATATATATAGGGAGAGAGAGAGAGGAAAGAGGGATATATAGCAGGGAGAGATGAGAGGGAGCAGGGAGCATATATATAGAGATGGGGAAAGAGGATATATATATATAGAGAGAGAGGGAGAGGGAGATATATATATATATATATATATATATATGAGAGAGAGGGGAGGGATATCTATATATATATATAGGAGAGAGAGAGGGGAAAGAGGGATATATATATATATATATATATATAGAGAGAGAGGGAGCAGGGAAAGGATATATATATATATAGGAGAGAGAGAGATGGAAAGCAGGGATATATATATATATATAGGAGAGGAGAGGGAAAGATATATATATATATATATAGGAGCAGGAGACAGATACGGTTGAAGCAGAAGTTTACATGCACTTAGGTTGAGTATTAAAACCTGTTTTTCAAACACTGACAAATTTCTTGTTAACAAACTAGGTTTTGGCATCCACTTTGTGCAACAGGTAATTTTTCCAACAATTGTTTACAGACAGATTATTTAATTTATAATTCACTGTATCACAATTCCAGTTACATTTTACACTAAGTTGACTGTGCCTTTAAACAGAACAGCAGGAAAATTCAGAAAAGTATGTCATGGCTTTAGAAGCTTCATAGGCTAATTGACATGATGAGTCAATTGGAGGCCTACCTGTGCAATGGCCTACCTTCAAACTCATGGCTTGACATCATGGGAAAATCAAAAGAAATCACAAGACCTCAGAAAACAAATTGTAGACCTCCACAAATGGTTCTCCTTGGGAGCAATTTCTAAATACCTGAAGGTACCACATTCATCTGTACAAACAATAACGGCTAAACACCATGGGACCACGCACATACCGCTTAGAAGGAGACGGTTCTGAATCCTAGAGATGAATGTACTTTGGTGCGAAAAGAGCAAATTAATCCCAGAACAACAGCAAAGGACCATGTGAAGATGCTGGAGGAAACTACCAAAGTATCTATATCCACAGTAAAACGAGAAGCATAAACTGAAAGGCCGAGCAAGAATGGCATTCTCCAAAACCGCCATAAAAAAGCCAGACTACGGTTTGCAGCTGGACATGGGTACAAAGATTGTACTTTTTGGAGAAATGTCCTCTGGTCTGATGAAACAAAAATAGAACTGTTTGGCCATAATGACCATTGTTATGTTTGGAGGAAAAAGGGGGAGGCTTGCAAGCTGAAGAACACCTGGTGCATTTCACAAAATAGATGGCATCATGAGGCAGGAAAATGATGTGGATATATTGAAGCAACATCTCAAGACATAGAGAAGAGAGGGCCTTCCAAATGGACAATGACCCCAAGCATACTTCAAAAGTTGTGGCAAAATGGCTTAAGGACAACAAAGTCAAGGTATTGGAGTGGCCATCACAAAGCCCTGACCTCAATCCTATAGAAAATTTGTGGGCAGAACTGAAAAAGCGTGTGCGAGAAAGGAGGCCTACAAACCTGACTCAGTTACACCAGCTCTGTCAAAAGGAATGGGCCAAAATTCCCCCAACTTATTGTGGGAAGCTTGTGGAAGGCAACCCAAAACGTTTGACCCAAGTTAAACAATTTAAAGGCAATGTTACCAAAAAACTAATCGAGTGTATGTGAACTTCTGACCCACTGGGAATGTGATGAAAGAAATAAAAGCTGAAATAAATCATTCTCTCTACCATTATTCTGATTTATCACATTCTTAAAATAAAGTGGTGATCCTAACTGACCTAAGACAGGACATTTTTACTAGGATTAAATGTCAGGAATTGTGAAAAACTGAGTTTAAATGTATTTGGCGTAAGGTGTATGTAAACTTCAGACTTCGACTGTACAGTACAGGAGGTGTAGGTAACTTATGGTAGAGAAATGAACATTCAATTATCTGGCAACAGCTCTAGTGAACATTCCAGCAGTCAGCATGCCAATTGCACGCTCCCTCAAAACTTGAGATGTCTGTGGCATTGTGTTGTGTGACAAAACTGCACATTTTATTGTCTTTTTATTGTCCCCAGCACAAGGTACACCTGGGTAATGATCATGGTGTTAAAATCAGCTTCTTGATATGTCCCACCGGTCAGATGGATGGATTATCTTGGCAAAGGAGAAATGCTCACTAACATAAACAAATTTGTGCACAGAATTTGAGAGAATTTTTTGGTGCTTTCGGAAAATGTCTGGGATCTTTTATTTCAGCTCATGAAACAGGTGACCAATGCTTTACATTTTGTGTTTATATTTCTGTGTAGATAAACTCCATATGCCATGATTCAGCTCTCTGCTCCTATTTTTACAAGCTAAAGTAAACCACTAATACTTGATATTATCTGATCCAGAGAAAGAAAGGAATAATAAGGGGCGTCCCGCTGAGCTGTGTGTGTGTGTGTGTGTGTGTGTGTGTGTGTGTGTGTGTGTGTGTGTGTGTGTGTGTGTGTGTGTGTGTGTGTGTGTGTCTGTGTGTGTGTGTGTGTGTGTGTGTGTGTGTGTGTGTGTGTGTGTGTGTGTGTGTGTGTGTGTGTGTGTGTGTGTGTGTATGTGTGTGTGTGTGTGTGTGTGTGTATGTGTGTGTGTGTGTATTGGGTTACTCTGGTCTGGACTGTAAATGACTGTGACCTCAGTATGGGACCCATGCTGTTTGACAGCGTTAGATGTAAACAAGCGGATAGAGACGTTATGCTTCCTCCCCACACACACACACACACACACACACACACACACACACACACACACACACACACACACACACACACACACACACACATTCACCCATGCACGAACACACACACACACACACACACACACACACACACACACACACACACACACACACACACACACACACACACACATTCACCCATGCACGAACACACACACACACACACACACACACACACACACACACACACACAGACACACACACACACACACGCACACATTCACCCATGCACGAACACACACACACACACACACACACACACACACACACACACACACACACACACCCGCGCCCCAGGAAAGACAAAATATGAATTACTGACCTTCACAGATCTGTTATATTGCGTTATTGGGTTTGTGTTCTGTGCTGCGTTCAACTCAATTCCAGACTTTGGTTAAAATAGTATTTGTTTTGTTATTTACTATTCAAATACCATGGGATAGTCCCAAAAGTGCAAACCCCGCCCTATCAGGCAGGCTCAATTAAATGCTCAAAATATTTGAAAGAAAGCAAATATTATTTGAGCCCAGTTCAGATTCCATTCTGCACTGGAGGTACTGTAGAAGAACCCTTCCTTCTCACTCATACAGCTGGTGACAGGCTGAATCTGGTGGGCAGCACCCAGTTGGTTTGATTCATATGCCGCTGATCACTGGAAGATAACAGGTGGTCTTCATGCCACCACTGCCCCACCCGACCCACAATCTACTAATTACATTTTCAATTTGAACCATTTAGCAGATGCTTTTATCCAGACCATTCAACCAAAGTAGCTAGGTAGAACTACTGCATGATCTCTCTGAGGCGGCCCAAACTAACTACCATCTAGTTGGATGCAGATTGTATTTTTACAATCTTATGCCATTGATTTACTACTTTTTTTGTTCAGTTGGGGTACGTTTTGTTGTTTTTATTTGGGGTACGTTTCGTTGTTCTGTCGGGGTACGTTTTGTTGTTCTATTTGGGTACGTTTCGTTGTTCTGTCGGGGTACGTTTTGTTGTTCTGTCAGGGTATGTTTCGTTGTTCTGTCAGGGTATGTTTAGTTGTTCTGTCAGGGTACGTTTCGTTGTTCTGTCAGGGTACGTTTCGTTGTTCTGTCGGGGTACGTTTCGTTGTTCTGTCGGGGTACGTTTCGTTGTTCTGTCGGGGTACGTTTTGTTGTTCTGTCAGGGTATGTTTCGTTGTTCTGTCAGGGTATGTTTAGTTGTTCTGTCAGGGTACGTTTCGTTGTTCTGTCAGGGTACGTTTCGTTGTTCTGTCGGGGTACGTTTCGTTGTTCTGTCGGGGTATGTTTTGTTGTTCTGTCAGGGTATGTTTTGTTGTTCTGTCAGGGTACGTTTCGTTGTTCTGTCAGGGTACGTTTCGTTGTTCTGTCGGGGTACGTTTCGTTGTTCTGTCGGGGTACGTTTCGTTGTTCTGTCGGGGTACGTTTCGTTGTTCTATTTGGGGTATGTTTCGTTGTTCTGTCGGGATACGTTTCGTTGTTCTGTCGGGGTACGTTTCGTTGTTCTATTTGGGGTACGTTTCGTTGTTCTATTTGGGGTATGTTTCATTGTTCTGTCGGGGTATGTTTCGTTGCCTGACTACTCATCCACATCGCTCCTGCTAAACCTCATGCCCACTATCGTTTCATCTCCACAATGAGTCTAGATTTGCTTCCTCCCTGACTCTTGTAGAATTGGAATATATTCTGACCATTCTGATTGGTTTCAGAAACCGATGGGTTGGGCCAGAGCCGGCCTACATGATAACGGTGTCAACTCTGATTGGTTAGATTTGTTAGAGATGATCCAATTGCTGATACATTTGTTTTGTACAATTCCCCTCATTTTGACGTCAGCACGAACGACTTCTAAGATGGCAGATTCCGACTCAACGTTGATCTGTAAAGCAGCAGAATTACTTTTTGCTGTGTTAGCTCAGTAATAGCATGTTTTCACAAGAGAAATGCACGTTAGTCATTACGATCAAACTAAACTAGTAGGGCAGAGTGAAGGAAAAGGCAGAGGCAGAGGCACTAGTCACGTAAAGCTTAATTGGACCAGCCAGTGATGATTTGTTTATTTTCTCACTGAGAATGAGAACGAGTGATTGGGGAATATTTTCTCTGGAAGGACTGCAGTATGCTAAACTGATTTAAATTAAAAGGGTTTAAAATAGACAACTGGCAGCATGTATACTAAATACCCATCAAGCCTTTTGGAATCAGAAACACCGCAGGTCCTAAGCATTAAGAGGATTCCTCATGTATTCTAATGTCGCTTGTGACATCACAGTAAAGGACCTCGGTGCTGTAGTCAGTTTAATCCCACCTCAGGGCTAGATACAGCTAGGGTTATCTCTCCATCCTATGAATAGAGGGATCCCATAAAGAAAGGAAAGATAGAAAAGAAGGGGTAACCCAAGCTTCCGACTTATGTCGCTCGATAGCGTGCCGATTGTGAGAGGCCTCGATTGCATTCTGTGTTTCCCTTGGCTCGGAGGATAGAGTCGATTGGCCTCTTCGGTGTCTTATATCAACGCCTCCTGAGTGTGTGTGTGTCTGTGTGTGTGTCTGATATCAGCTCCTCATACAGGGATCTACTTACCTCTATTTCCTGGGTATCCTGGATGGCTTAGTTATAACAGACAAAGAGCTGAAAACACTACAGGATCCCAGACAGACTGGATGATCAGGACACACTTCTACTTCCCAGATGGCACCATATTCCCTCTATAATGCACCTTATTCCCTATATAATGCACCCTATTCCCTACATAATGCACCCTATTCCCTATAAAATGCACCCTATTCCCTATATAATGCAACCTATTCCCAATATAATGCACCCTATTCCCTGTATCATGGACCCTATTCCCAATATAATGCACCCTATTCCCAATATAATGCACCCTATTCCCTGTATCATGGACCCTATTCCCAATATAATGCACCCTATTCCCTATATAATGTACCCTATTCCCTATATAATGCACCCTATTCCCTATATAATGGGTGCATTATATGCAGTTGAAGTCGGAAGTTTACATACACCTTACATACACCATACTCCAAATACATTTAAACTCAGTTTCTCATAATTCCTGACATGTATTCTAGTAAAGATTCCCTCTCTTAGGTCAGTTAGGATCACTTTATTTTAAGAATGTGAAATGTCAGAATAATAGTAGAGAGAGTGATTTATTTCAGCTTTTATTTCTTTCATCACATTCCCAGTGAGTCAGAAGTTCACATACACTAAATTAGTATTTGGTAGCATTGCCTTAAAATTGTTTAACTTGGGTCAAACATTTCAGGAACCCTTCCACAAGCTTCGCACAATAAGTTGGGTGAATTTTGGCCCATTCCTCCTGACAGAGCTGGTGTTGCTTAGTCAGGTTTGTAGGCCTCCTTGCTCGCACACACTTTTTCAGTTCTGCGCACACATTTTCTTTAGGATTGAGGTCAGGGCTTTGTGATAGCCACTCCAATACCTTGACTTTGTTGTCCTTAAGCCATTTTGCCATAACTTTTGAAGTATGCTTGGGGTCATTGTCCTTTTGGAAGGCCCATTTGCAACCAAGCTTTAACTTCCTGACTGATGTCTTGAGATGTTGCGTCAATATATTCCCATAATTTTCCTACTTCATGAAGCCATCTATTTTGTGAAGTACACCAGTCCCTCCTGCTTCAAAGCACCCCCACAACATGATGCTGCCACCCCCGTGCTTCACAGTTGGGATGGTGTTCTTCAGCTTGCAAGCCTCCCCTTTTTCCTCCAAACATAACGATGGTCATTATGGCCAAACAGTTGTATTTTTGTTTCATCAGACCAGAGGACATTTCTCCAAATAGTACGATCTTTGTACCCATGTGCAGTTGCAAACTGTAGTCTGGCTTTTTTATGGCGGTTTTGGAGCAATGGCTTCATGTCGATATGGGACTCGCTTTACTGTGGATATAGATACTTTTGTACCTGTTTCCTCCAGCATCTTCACAAGGTCCTTTGCTGTTGTTCTGGGATTGATTTGGACATTTTGCACCAAAGTACGTTCACCTCTAGGATACAGAACGCGTCTCCTTCCGGAACGGTATGACGGCTGCGTTTGTACAGATGAACATGGTAACTTCAGGCATTTGGAAAATGCTCCCAAGGATAAACCAGACTTGTGAAAGTCCACCATTTATTTCCTGAGGTCTTGGCTGATTTCTTTTGATTTTCCCATGATGTCAAGCAAAGAGGCACTGATTTTGAAGGTAGGCCTTGAAATACATCCACAGGTACACCTCCAATTGGCTCAAATGATGTCAATTAGCCTACGAGAATCTTCTACATCATTTTCTGGAATTTTCCAAGCTGTTTAACGGCACAGCCAACTTAGTGTATGTAAACTTCTGACCCACTGGAATTGTAATATAGTGAATTATAAGTGAACAGTCCTTGGCAGCCAGTTGCCACGCTCTGGAACCATTGTGAAAGCCATCCCAGTGTAACTGGAGAGGATGTGTAGAGACAGGGATAGGGTGACACAACACAGGTGCTGGAAGCTGACATTTCCCAAGGTAATCATCTATTGCTAGGATTTCCAACTCTCTATGTGACCATATTGTGCACAGGACGCCTCTGAAAGAGAATATACCCCCCTGTGTGTGTGTGTGTGTGTGTGTGTGTGTGTGTGTGTGTGTGTGTGTGTGTGTGTGTGTGTGTGTGTGTGTGTGTGTGTGTGTGTGTGTGTGTGTGTGTGTGTGTGTGTGTGTGCGTGCGTGCGTCTGTCTGTATGTATCTGTGTGTGTGTGTGTGGAGGGGGGGGGTGGCTCCCTTTGTGCAAAACCATCTGTCCCAGCGTAATCTTCAGCAGTTGTGTGTGTGGTAAGTGCGTGTGTGTAGTGGGGGAACTTGGTGAAGCACCAGGAAGTGATTTCACGCAAAATTTAGTCCCAACACTTTTGTGAACCCAAATATAGATGTCTTAAGTAACTTGAGAAGCCACTAACTACTACACTGTCAATGTAAAGTCATCACTGGTATAGTGATTGTAAAGTCATCACTGGTATAGTCATTGTAAAGTCATCACTGGTATAGTGATTGTAAAGTCATCACTGGTATAGTCATTGTAAAGTCATCACTGGTATAGTCATTGTAAAGTCATCACTGGTATAGTGATTGTAAAGTCATCACTGGTATAGTCATTGTAAAGTCATCACTGGTATAGTCATTGTAAAGTCATCACTGGTATAGTGATTGTAAAGTCATCACTGGTATAGTGATTGTAAAGTCATCACTGGTATAGTGATTGTATTGTAAAGTCATCACTGGTATAGTTATTGTATTGTAAAGTCATCACTGGTATAGTGATTGTATTGTAAAGTCATCACTGGTAAAGTCATTGTAAAGTCATCACTGGTATAGTGATTGTAAAGTCATCACTGGTATAGTGATTGTAAAGTCATCACTGGTATAGTGATTGTATTGTAAAGTCATCACTGGTATAGTTATTGTATTGTAAAGTCATCACTGGTATAGTGATTGTATTGTAAAGTCATCACTGGTATAGTGATTGTAAAGTCATCACTGGTATAGTGATTGTAAAGTCATCACTGGTATAGTGATTGTAAAGTCATCACTGGTATAGTCATTGTAAAGTCATCACTGGTATAGTGATTGTAAAGTCATCACTGGTATAGTGATTGTAAAGTCATCACTGGTATAGTTATTGTATTGTAAAGTCATCACTGGTATAGTGATTGTAAAGTCATCACTGGTATTGTGATTGTAAAGTCATCACTGGTATAGTCATTGTAAAGTCATCACTGGTATAGTCATTGTAAAGTCATCACTGGTATAGTGATTGTAAAGTCATCACTGGTATAGTTATTGTAAAGTCATCACTGGTATAGTCATTGTAAAGTCATCACTGGTATAGTGATTGTAAAGTCATCACTGGTATAGTGATTGTAAAGTCATCACTGGTATAGTGATTGTAAAGTCATCACTGGTATAGTTATTGTATTGTAAAGTCATCACTGGTATAGTGATTGTAAAGTCATTACTGGTATAGTGATTGTAAAGTCATCACTGGTATAGTGATTGTAAAGTCATCACTGGTATAGTTATTGTAAAGTCATCACTGGTATAGTCATTGTAAAGTCATCACTGGTATAGTGATTGTAAAGTCATCACTGGTATAGTGATTGTAAAGTCATCACTGGTATAGTTATTGTATTGTAAAGTCATCACTGGTATAGTGATTGTAAAGTCATCACTGGTATTGTGATTGTAAAGTCATCACTGGTATAGTCATTGTAAAGTCATCACTGGTATAGTCATTGTAAAGTCATCACTGGTATAGTGATTGTAAAGTCATCACTGGTATAGTTATTGTAAAGTCATCACTGGTATAGTGATTGTAAAGTCATCACTGGTATAGTGATTGTAAAGTCATCACTGGTATAGTGATTGTAAAGTCATCACTGGTATAGTGATTGTAAAGTCATCACTGGTATAGTGATTGTATTGTAAAGTTATCACTGGTATAGTTATTGTAAAGTCATCACTGGTATAGTCATTGTAAAGTCATCACTGGTATAGTGATTGTAAAGTCATCACTGGTATAGTGATTGTAAAGTCATCACTGGTATAGTGATTGTAAAGTCATCACTGGTATAGTGATTGTAAAGTCATCACTGGTATAGTGATTGTAAAGTCATCACTGGTATAGTCATTGTAAAGTCATCACTGGTATAGTGATTGTATTGTAAAGTCATTACTGGTATAGTGATTGTAAAGTCATCACTGGTATAGTGATTGTAAAGTCATCACTGGTATAGTGATTGTAAAGTCATCACTGGTATAGTCATTGTAAAGTCATCACTGGTATAGTGATTGTAAAGTCATCACTGGTATAGTGATTGTAAAGTCATCACTGGTATAGTGATTGTAAAGTCATCACTGGTATAGTGATTGTATTGTAAAGTCATCACTGGTATAGTGATTGTAAAGTCATCACTGGTATAGTCATTGTTTCTCCCAAACCTTTGTCTATACTGGAATGTTTCTCATAACCCCTAAAGACCACTTCTTACAGTCTTATATTCCATGCCGTGCTTGTCCCTTTGGGGCTTCCGTAGAAGATTGCAGGGGTTGACATGGGAAGACAGAGACAGCTTGAATAATGACAGATTACAACACACAGGAACCATGCAGGATGACTTCTATGGTCATTATTTAACTTATTATAGCTCACTGCAATGGTATTTTTATAACTTTGTGGATTGAGTATCCACTAAGATTGAAGATGGTGAATTTTGGGATGGTGATTCTATGATGTGTGTTAGCTGCTTGGTCGCCCTCCTCAAACCCCTCTCTCTAATTATCATAGATCAGTTCAAACCAGGACACGAATACACACACGTCACTCAAGTAAGGAACATTGTTCTTTCCTCAGTGCAGTGGATCAATCAGGAGTGTAATTTTCAGCTCTTATTGTAGAACTGAGCTGACTTATATTGACATTTACATTTGAGTCATTTAGCAGATCCTCTTATCCAGAGTGGTTTACAGTTAAATCATTCATCTTAAGATAGCTAGGTAAATATTTACAGTTAGACAAATATTATAGTCCTTTCAATATGAGCACAGTGGTGAATATCTGTTCAGTGCCTTGATACAGGCTGGTTGTTCTGAGCTTTATGCCAAAGCATACAAAGCATACAAAACGCACACACATTTCCAAACTGTCATCTGATCCAGGAAATTATTTTCTCAAAGACAGTCAAGTGACAGCTGTTGTGATACAACAGCCAATGTGCTAGAAAAACTGTGATATGTGAGGAATGTCCAATATTTTCCTGTCTCATTCGTTACGCCGGTGAAGAAGCCATGGGTCCCCGTTCAAAAAATGCAGAACTAAGAACAGATATAGCCCTTGGTTCACTCCAGACCTGACTGCCCTTGACCAGCACAAAAACATCCTGTGGCGGACTGCAATAGCATCGAATAGTCCCCGCGATATGCAACTATTCAGGGAAGTCAGGAACCAATACACGGAGTCAGTCAGGAAAGCAAAGGCCAGCTTTTTCAAACAGAAATGTGCATCCTGTAGCTAACTCCAAAAAGACCCACTCTTTCTAAAACTATCCGCCGCCATTGTTGCAACTCCTATTACCAGCCTGTTCAACCTCTCTTTCGTATCATCTGAGATCCATAAAGATTGGAAAGCTGCCGCGGTCATCCCCCTCTTCAAAGGGGGTGACACCCTAGACCCAAACTGTTACAGACCTATATCCATCCTGCCCTGCATCTAAAGTCTTCGAAAGCCAAGTTAATAAACAGATCACTGACCATTTCGACTCTGTCATTCACCGTATTCTTATCGGCAGACTCAATAGCCTTGGTTTTTCTAATGACTGCCTCGCCTGGTTCACCTACTACTTTTCAGACAGAGTTCAGTGTGTCAAATTTGAGGGTATGTTGTCCGGGCCTCTGGCAGTCTCTATGGGGCTGCCACAGGGTTAAATTCTTGTGCCGACTCTTTTCTCTGTATATATCAATGATGTTGCTCTTGCTGCGGGCGATTCCCTGATCCACCTCTACGCAGACGACACCATTCTGTATACTTCTGGCCCTTCCTTGGACACTGTGCTAACTAACCTCCAAACGAGCTTCAATGCCATGCAAAACCAAATGTATGCTTTTCAACCATTCGCTGCCCGCACCCGCCCGCCCGACTAGCATCACCACCCTGGACAGTTCCGACCTAGAATATGTGGACAAATATAAATACCTAGGTGTCTGGTTAGACTGTAAACTCTCCTTCCAGACTCATATCAAACATCTCCAATCCAAAATCAAATCTAGAATCGGCTTTCTATTTCGCAACAAAGCCTCCTTCACTCACGCCACCAAACTTACCCTAGTAAAACTGACTATCCTACCGATCCTCGACCTAGGCGATTTCATCTACAAAATAACTTCCAATACTCTACTCAGAAAACTGGATGCAGTCTATTACAGTACCATCCGTTTTGTTACCATATCACCTTATACCACCCACCACTGCGACCTGTATGCTCTAGTCGGCTGGCCCTCGCTACATATTCGTCGCCAGACCCACTGGCTCCAGGTCATCTATAAGTCTATGCTAGTTAAAGCTCCGCCTTATCTCAGTTCACTGGTCACGATAACAACACCCACCAGTAGC
The DNA here is from genome assembly GCF_034236695.1 of Oncorhynchus nerka. Classification (NCBI taxonomy): domain Eukaryota; kingdom Metazoa; phylum Chordata; class Actinopteri; order Salmoniformes; family Salmonidae; genus Oncorhynchus; species Oncorhynchus nerka. The sequence continues at coordinate 93,159,143 of NC_088417.1, forward strand.
ACACGTCCAGTTCTCTGCTTCCAGTGACTGGAACGAATTGCAAAAATCGCTAAAGTTGGAGACTTTTATTTCCCTCACCAACTTTAAACATCAACTATCTGAGCAACTAACCGATCGCTGCAGCTGTACATAGTCCATCTGTAAATAGCCCACTCAATCTACCTACCTCATCCCCATACTGTTTTAATTTGATTTACTTTTCTGCTCTTTTGCCAACCAGTATCTCTACTTGCACATCATCATCTGCTCATTTATCACTCCAGTGTTAATCTGCTAAATTGTAATTATTCGCTCCTATGGCCTATTTATTGCCTACCTCCTCATGCATTTTGCACTCACTGTATATAGACTTTCTTTTTTTCTACTGTGTCATTGTTTATTGTGTTATTGGCTTGTTTATTGTTTACTCCATGAGTAACTCTGTGTTGTTGTCTGTGTCACACTGCTTTGCTTTATCTTGGCCAGGTCGCAGTTGTCAATGAGAACTTGTTCTCAACTAGCCTACCTGGTTAAATAAAGGTGAAACAAAAAATAAAAATAAAATTTTAAAAATGATGCCTGGTGAAAACCAAACATTCCACAGTAAATTCAATACATTTAGTTGATTTCCAAATTAAGTTCAATACATTTTTGAATATGGTTGAGTTCCGTTTTAATGTCTGGATTCTGTGATACCGTCCATGTTCTCATCCCAGCCGGCCAAACCCTCCCCTAACCTGGACCACGCTGGGCCACTTGCAACGCCTCATGGGTCCGGCTGCGACACAGCCCGGGATTGAACCCGGATCTGTAGTGGTGCCTCTAGCACTGTGATGCAGTGCCTTAGACCGCTGCGGCACTCGGAAGGCCCCAGACAACTTTTAACTACAAGGCCAAGGTAGCTACTAATAGGCTACTGCATTGTGGTTGCAGTATTGATAACAGAAATAGCATACGGTCATTTAAATAAATCAATAAAGTAGTTCAAAAAGAGGTAGCCTGCCTTTGGCTAGCTGCCATGTTCCAGTTTCTGATACAGATAACAAAGTAGGTTAGGTTATGGCCACCAATATAGCTCCCGAATGTGCATGCATGCATTTCATGATCAATGCTGCAAATGTGAACTGGAAGCCTTGATCACGTAGCCCTGTCGCATATGTGGATTCTCATAATAGAGATGTATTTTGAATCGGATACCTATATGAATGAGAAGGCAGGTCAATCTTAATTCTGGTATTAGGCAAAAGGTTATCGATTTCATCAAAAATATGAATACTTTCCCCGGTTACAGCCTCTGCTATATTAATATGCTGCCCTGACCTTAGAGAGGCGTTTTATTTCTCTATTTGGTGAGGTCAGGGTGTGATGTGAGGTGGGCATTCTATGTTTTGTATTTCTTTGTGTTTGGCCGAGTGTGGTTCCCAATCAGAGGCAGCTGTCTATCGTTGTCTCTGATTGGGAATCATACTTAGGCAGCCTTTTTTCCCACCTATGTGTTGGGATCTTGTTTTTTGTACAGCTCTTGTAGCCTACGGAATGGTACGTTCGTTTTGGTTTCACTTTGTTATTTTGATGCTGGTTCTCATTTAATAAATATGATGACCACAAATTACGCTGCGCCTTGGTCTCCTTCAAACAACGCACGTTACAACTTGTTTGACTGGTTCCCCGATTAACATCAAAGTCCATAGTTTGTGGTTAACTAGATGAATAAAAGACTAAATAGATCTGCCATCTTCATTGACCTATCAAAGGCCTTCAATACTGTTGATCATATGTCATCCCAAAGGAAACTTAGGGATGACATGCCAGCAACAAACGCTGACACTACACATCCAAGTATATCGGACCAAATTATGAGAGACAAGAATTGTACTTTTGAATATGTAAAGTCAGTGTGGAAGAGGTGAAAAATGAATGACAAGCCACCGGGGTCTGACAATCTACATGGAAAATTACTGAGGATTGTAGCAGACGGACGATATTGCCACTCCTATTTGCCACATCTTCAATTTAAGCCTACTAGAGAGCATGTGCCCTCAGGCCTGGAGGGAAGCTAAAGTCATTCTGCTACCCAAGAATAGCAAAGCCCCCTTTACTGTCTCAAATAGCCAACCAATCAGCCTGTTACCAAACCTTAGTAAACTTCGGGAAAAAAATTGTGTTTGACCAGATGCAATGCTATTTCCCAGTAAACAAAGTGACAACAGAATTTCAGAATGCTTATAAGGAAGGACACTCATCAAGCACAGCACTTTCTCAAATGTCTGATGGTTGGCTGAGAGAAATTGGTGGTAAAATGATTGTAGGGGCTGTCTTGTTAGACTTCAATGCAGCTTTTGACATGATTGATAATAGTCTGCTGCTGGAAAAACATATGTGTTATGGCTTTACACACCCTGCGATAATGTGGATAAAGAGCGACTTGTCTAACAGAACACAGAGGCTGTTCTTTAATGGAAGCCTCTCAAATATGATCCAGTTAAAAATAATCCAGCCAGGAATTCCCCAGGGTAGATGTTTAGGCCCCTTGCTTTTTTCAAATTTTACTAATGATATGCCACTGACATTGAGTAAAACCAGAGTGTTTATATATGCGGATGACTCATCACTATACACGTCAGCTGCGACAATGACTGAAATGACTGCAAAAGAGCTGCATTTAGTTTCAGAGTGGTTGGCAAGGAATAAGTCAGCCCTAAATATTTATAGAACTAAAAGCATTGTATTCAGAACGAAACACTCAATAAACCCTAAACCTCAACTAAATATTGTAATAAATAATGTGGAAATTGAGCAAGTTGAGATGAATAAACTGCTTGGAGTAACACTATATTTTAAACTGTCATGGTCAAAACATATTGATGCAGTAGTAGCTAAGATGGGGAGAAGTCTGTCTATAATAAAGTGATGCTCTGCCTTCTTAACAACACTATCAACACGGCAGGTCCTACAGGCCCTAGTTTTGTCGCACCTTGACTACTGTTCAGTTGTGTGGTCAGGTGCCACAAAGAAAAATGCATTTGGCTCAGAACAGGTTAGCATGGCTGGCCCTTGGATGTACACAGAGAGCTAATATTAATAATATGCATGACTTCATCACTACTTTTATTTATGAGAGGTATTGACATGTGGAATGCTCTGAGCTGTCTGTCTAACCTACTGGCACACAGCTCAGACACCCGTGCATACCCCAGAAGATATGCCACAAGAGGTCTCTTCACAGTCCCCAAGTCCAGAACTGTCACGATCGTTATAAGGTGTCGACCAAGGTGCAGTGTGGTAGGCGTGAATTTTCCTTTATTAAATGAACACCGAACAAAAACAACAAAATACCAAACGAAACATGAAGCTAAATAATAGTGCTAACAGGAAACTATCTATAGTCAAGATCCCACAAAGCCACAAATGGCTACCTAAATATGATCCCCAATCAGAGACAACGATAAACAGCTGCCTCTGATTGGGAACAATATCAGGCCAACATAGATATACAATTCCCCTAGATAACCCACCCTAAATCACACCCCGACCCAACCAACATAGAGAATAAACAGCTCTCTATGGTCAGGGCGTGACAAGAACAGACTATGGGTGGCACCCATTACTACATAGAGCCATGATTACATGGAACTCTATTCCACATCAAGTCACTGATGCAAGCAATAAAATTAGATTTGAAAAACAGATAAAGAAACACCGTATGGAACAGCAGGGACTGTGAAGCAACACAAACATTGGCACAGACACATGCATAAACACACGATAACATATGCACTATACATACACATGGATTTAGTACTGTAGATATGTGGTAGTGGTGAAGTACGGGCCTGAGGGCACACAGTGTGTTGTGAAATCTGTGAATGTATTGTAATCTTTTTAAAATGGTATAAACTGCCTTGTTAATTTTGCTGGACCCCAGTAAGAATAGCTGCTACTTTGGCAGCAGCTAATATTAAATACAAATACAAGGAAACATTGGTGACTATGGATTCTTGTTCAAGTGCTGTCTGTAAATCCAAATGTTGTAACCCTCAATCTAGACTTGCCATTATCTTGCTGCTTCTATTGTCTGAAATATGCATTCTAATCCAGGTCCTGGCATTCTTATCCCTGCCGATTTAAGTAGTCAGTGGCCTGAAGTTTTTGCATATGAATGTAAGAAGTATTCTGCCAAGCTTGATTTTGTGAATATATGGATAAAAACTGCTGACCCTGATGTATTTATGCTTTCTGAAACCTGGCTTAAAAAATCTACTACAGACAAAAATATTGGCATGAATGGTTACAATGTGTTTCGTACAGATGGTAAATCTAAGGGTAGTGGTGTTGCTGTATACGTAAAAGACAAGTTCTCAATGGTCGTTCTGACTTCTGTTACTAAACCTAAGCAATTTGAATATCTGTCTTTGAACCTAAACCTCGGCTCATCTTTAAATATTGTTGTATCTTGTTGTTCTAGACCTCCATCTGCTACTGTTGGCTCTCTGGATTGTATTTTGGAATTGTTATCACAGAATGTCAACTCTGAGTTTGTCCTGATGGGTGATCTGAATCAGGACTTTCTAGCATCTAGCTCTGATCAACTCTAAATTCTGTGCAATACCTATAATCTCACTCAGATTGTCAACAGTGTAACGAGGTTGAATATAAAATATCCTCTGAAATCCTCTTTGATTTGATCTTAACCAATACTCATCATTGTTTTAATGCTTCTGGTATTCTTGCAAATTACATAAGTGATCGCTGTGCTATTGCCTGTGTGAGAGATGGTAAAATTGCTAAGAAATCTCCTCCATGTCATTACGAAAAGAAACTGGAAGCGGTTTGATATTCAAGGTTTTTTACATGATGTCTCTAGCATTGAATTGAATAGAATGGAATTAATACCTGATGTTGAACTAGCCTTTTCTTTCTTCCACAACACATTCCAGGATGTATGCAATAGGCCCCTTTAAATAAATTCAGGATTAAGGGCAGAGAGAACCTTTGGTTTAATAAGGAACGAAATGGTATGTGGGCTAAAGCAAGAGGGACTGGTTTGGCAGATGATTGGATGACTTTTAAACGTCTTTGAAATATGGGTGTGGCTATGAGCCGTAAATTGAAAGCAGACCACTACCTGAAATCTACTTCACATAATTTAAATAATCCATCCATATTTTGGCAAGTAGTGAAGGGTTTGGAGTGCAAAAAAGATACAGAGCTTGCTAAACAATTGTTGGTAGACACACAGATTGTAACTGAGAGAACCTCCATTCTGAAAGCCTCGAACCAGCATTTTTTTTTAGATGCAGGTAGTTTATTTGAAAAGGTCAAAGGTATATTTGAGCTCCCTATGAATGTACCTGACACCCCTGTGCACTCCTTCACCAGGTTCTCCTTTTCATCCTTCTCTGTTTCAGAAGTGTGTAAAGCCCTGAAAGAAATTGATGGGGAAAACATCCCCTGGTCCTGATGAACTAGACCCCGCTTCCTACTCCTAGCTGTAGACATCCTTGCTCTCCCCTTAACATCTTTAACCTCACGCTTGATGAAAAGGAAATCCCCAAGTTATGGAAATCAGCTTTTGTACTGCCTCTCCTGAAAAGTGGAGATCCTTCACTACTTCACCACAATCGACCCATATCAAAATTGTCTGTACTGTCAAAGTTACTGGAGTCCTTAGTTAATAGCCAGCTAAAGGCCTACTTCCAAGAAGTAGATGGAAGTAAATGGAATGCAATCAGGTGTTAAGTCTGGCCACAGCACTGTTTCAGCAACATTGAAGGTTTTAAATTACATCCACTGTGCTTTTGATAAGAAGTTACATTGTGTGTCTGTCTTTATTGATTTGTTGAAGACTTTTGACACCGTGGACCATGCTGTGTTAGTGCAAAGGTTAAAATGTTATGGAATTACTGGTCATGGTCATAAATTACCTATCAAATCGTACACAATGTGTAATGGTGGATGGTTGTAAATCTGAGTCCCTAGAGGTGTTCCGCAGGGCTCTATTTTGGGCCCACTGTTGTTCATTTACTATATCAACAGCATTGGGGTTCTTATTGAAACAACGGATGTTCATTTGTATGCAGATGATACTGTTCTTTATTCAAGAGGTAGTAGTTTATCTTTAGCTTTTGAAAATGCCCAAAGAGCATTTAATATCATACAACAGATTTTGTATGATTTAAAGCTGGTTCTAAATTTGGGTAAAACAAAATGCATGGTATTTTCAAATACCAGGCATGTAACTAATCATGTCATTGCTACATTGGGTGGACATACTATAGAGCAAGTTAAAGTGTACAAATATTTGGGTGTGTGGGTTGATGATAAGCTGAGCTTCACTGTGCATGTAGAGAACTTGATAAGGAAGCTCAAGCTGAAAATAGGTTTTTATTACTGGCATAAGGTTTTGTTTTCTTTTGAGGCCAGGAAGGAGCTGGTATGATTTACATTACTGCCGGTTTTAGATTATAGTGATGTTATATATATGCAGGCCTCAGCCACTACCCTGAGAGCACTTGATTCAGTGTATCATGCAGCCCTCAGGTTCATTACAAATCAGAAACGTCTAACACATCATTGTGATCTCTACAGCGCTGTTGGCTGGTCATCATTGACCTTGCGTAGGCTTAAACACTGGTAGACACTGATTTATAAGGCCATGTTGGGTAAAATGCCATTTTATCTCTGTTCTTTTTTAGTCCGGTCGGTAAATAAATATCAATTACGGTCCCATTCTCATTTGCTCCTAACAGTACAGCAGGTCATGGTAGAAATTGTTTTAGATACTTAGCTCCTTGGTCCTGGAATTCTCTCCTGAACATTTTAAAATTTGATGATCTAGTTTCGTTGGTGGAGTTTAAACACATGATCGATGATATATATTATATGCCTGTTTTTAGACTTTCGTGTTTTTAATGTAAAATGTTTTTGTTGTATTGTGTGTGTGTTTACAGTTTTTGTTGTGTTAGTGTCTGTAAGTTGTTTTGTCTGAAACGTCTTAGAAAAGAGATGTTATCTCAGTGAGAAAAACCTGTATAAATAAAGGTAAAATAAAATACAAAAAATAGGCCTCAGGCATTCCATATGCAAAGGCTGTTGAGTTCAACTCCAACATTGTTTACATTATGCTTCTTCTTCATACATTATATAGGAAACTCTGATTGACTACATATGGAGCATGAGTTGACATAGTGGGTGACGTCCCTCGTCAAGGTGGGTCACCAATACCTTTCAGAGAGGGATTGGATGGTGCGAGTGATACCTGGGTGCCCAGTTGCAAGGGATGTGTGTGCCCTGGTCAACAACTGATCTCTCATCCCTGTGGGAACATAGATGCACTCTGGAGGGCATGTGGCAAGAGTGTGTTCCCACATTTAGGTCCCAAAACACACGGCCAATGGGGTGGCAGATTGATGGGCTGTTGGGCACTCACAGGGCCCTCAACCGGTGTGGAACCACAGGGTACGGGAAAGCAGGTCCTCTGCCATCTAGGTCCCCAGGCAGAATTTTCATACTCGACCATGTGATGGTGGGATTGTGACATTGGAGCTACAGGTGGCCGAGGATTACCTTGTCTACAGGTGCGGAGGTGATGAGGAAGGGAAGGTTTTCTTGGTTCATGGGTTCCGCGGTGAGGGTGAGTGGTGCGGTGATGTACGGAACTGAGCCGGATCCCAATGGTGGACAGGAAAAGGAGAGGAGAGCAGGTATGAAGTTACGTTCAGGGAGGAAACGAGGGCCTGGTCATTGAAGTTCCCAACGGCACCAGAGTCCACTAGAGCTGTAGAGAGAACACTTCAGGGACAGCCAGCCAGTGAAATAGGAACCAGAAAGAGTTAGGCAGAAAACGATAAAAATGGGATACTCACACCTCAAGGAAGGAATGATGAGCAGGTGAGCATAATGATAGGTAACAGGTGTGCGTATCCAGGACCGGTGGTTAGTAGACTGGCGACGTCAAGCGCTGGAGGGAGGGAGCAGGAGTAGGCGTGACAACAGCCCATTTTATCCCCCCCCCCCCCCCCCCAGATTTTCTGAGCCAAAAATGACAAATAACTTAAGTGATAATGTCTGAAAAGGCGGTGTTTGGAGGATATATTGGCATGGGTGATGTTATTTGCAAACCGTGCCAATATATCCTCCAAACACCGACTTCCAGGGCATTATCACTTTTATACAATGGGTTGCCAACATATTCAAATAATGAGTGACATATTTCCATTAACATTTTTTTTTGATGAATTTACTCATACTATTTCATCCTTCCACGAGATATAGTCCCGCCACAAATCTAGGGTTGCTACCCAAGACGGCTCGTCGTTCGTTCTATCGGTTCAGTTGCCAGAGACGCGACCCAATTAAGTATTTTGTTCTGTATCTATGGAAGCGACCCAGTCGTTCGTTCTAAATGTTCCATTGTCATACTGACTGGCAACGTTCTTATCCCTTGCTTGCTAGCGTTTGTACACTCAGTGTATGTGATCGCTATTAAAATGGCAGCGCCCGCCCTTGTACTATGCAGCCCTTATTACTTAATGTACTTTAACTTAACTAAATGTAAGCAAGGTTTGAAATGATTATGTTTTAGTGAAATATTATATCTGTTTGGGCTTCTTGCGGTCAATTTGCAGTCTACAAATTATTTGTCATTATGTTCCGGCCCCCTGACTATATACTCAAGAAATATTTGTCCTGCGGCTGAATCTAGTTGATGATCACTGGTCTAAGGTGTGTCTTTTTATATCAGACTTAAGTTGCTCTCAGCTCACTGATTGATTTCCTGGCGAATTAATGAACAGCATACTTTGACATAAAACTATGAGGTAACACTTTACGAAAATCTTTGCTTTACTAAAATTGCTTAATAACTTATGCTTAATAAGCATAAGCATGTAAAATCCTTTATAATGCCTTATAACAATGCTTATAACATGTCATTTCTCTCTATGCCACATTTCAACTGAATCAAAATGGCTGGAATATGTGTCACTATAAAGTGTTACCAAAGAGTATTTGATTGGGTTACTATCTGTGGCAAACTGCCTATATATCTCCTATCCCAGAGAAATCGTCCCGCTGACCTGTTTGTGATGTCTGAACTGTGTGTGTGTGTGTGTGTGTGTGTCTGTGTGTGTGTGTGTGTGTGTGTGTGTGTGTATGTGTGTGTGTGTGTGTGTGTGTGTGTGTGTGTGTGTGTGTGTGTGTGTGTGTGTGTGTGTGTGTGTGTGTGTGTGTGTGTGTGTGTGTGTGTGTGGGCAGGCTGGGGGAGGGAGTGGGGCTAGGGTAAGGCTTAGGGTCAGGGAAAATAGGATTTTGAATGGAAATCAAGATCCCCACGAGGATGGTAAGACGGAAGTGTATGTGTGTGTGATGTTTGAGCTGTTTGTGATGTGCGCTGGCAGATGTTTAGATTACAGTCGTCGGCCGGGTTTCCTAAATCCACTGTGACCTTCCCATGACACAGCAGAGCAGAGAAAAGTCCTGGCACAAACAGCTGAGGACTAGTGGAGTTTGTTATGGGACAGAAATAACAGTCTATACCTCTAGAAAGCTGTTCCATCCACACAGAGGCTGGCCGTGTTAAACAACGAAGTTAGTAACACTATCTATGATGCAAACACTTAAAATGTCTTAGAAATTAAAAACTGTGTGGTTTGAGCCCTGAAGGCTGATTGGCTGACAGCCGAGGTATATCAGACCATATACCACGGGCATGACAAAACATTTATTTTTACTGCTCTAATTACATTTATAACCAGTTTATAATAGCGATAATAGCAAGGCACCTCGGCGGTTTGTGGTATATGGTATATGGCCAATATACCATGGCTAAGGGCTGTATCCGCGTCGTGTATGCGTAAGGCGTGGTATATTGGCCATATACCACAAACCACCTCGGGCCTTATTGCAAAATACCTGATAATACACTTAAATACTCTCTATAAGATCTAATAACACTGCTTGAACAGTCCTTCCTGTAACAATACCTCACATACTGTAGGTTTTTATCAATTAATGTATCAATCAGTATTCTTTATTCAACATGAGAAGAGTATGACTTTGTAAATTGGAGAGCATTGATTATATCCTACAGTGTATATAGTAGAGGATCAATACTGTTATTAACCATTGTCAATTACATCAAGAAAGGCATTCAATGGTAAAAAATGTGAATTGTATTCCATTTGAGCCTTATTAAACAACAACTTGAATATTCTTCTCACCCTCACAGTAATGGTATACATGCTTTCTGTGTAAGAGTGAGTCATAGCGATATTATATGCTCACTTTATGAGAAGTATTAAAAGTATCATTTGGATGGCATGGTTTTATGCTCTGGGCTTTTTGCTCGTTTTATTTTCAAATTGTAAATTCAGTTTATAGCGACAGATCACACAGTTCACAGTTCAAATACACACTTTCAATCATGACACAGAAAATCTCACAAGCGCAACAGTTCTTCATTTAATTTTTTACAATTTTATTTAACAAGGCAAGTCCGTTAAGAACACATTCTTATTTCAAATGACGGCCTACCCCGGCGACGCTGGGCCAATTGTGCGCCGCCCTATGAGACTCCCAATCACAGCCGGAAGTGATGCAGCCTGGATTCAAACCAGGTACAGCAGTGATGCCTCTTGCACTGAGATGCAGTGTTTAGACCACTCTGCCACTCAGGAGCCCAGAATTCACGCACTGATTGTAAAATGTATTTTTCCCTACTGGGCTACTTTGGAGAAAGTCGAAGATGATGAAAATAATTTACAGAATGCACTAAATATATGTTGTCCTGTCTTTATTTAAGTTTAATTGATTAAAATACTTTGAACATTCATCTGTGACTTTATAATTAACAATCAAAGTTCACCATCAGATTACACAGATGTATTGGATGTCATTAGAAATGGTTTAACTCTGTAGTCCAGGACTTATCAGTGAACCGAGAAACACACCACAAGGACACATTTTCCATGAGCAATTCCAGAGTATGGCCTGCAATATAAAACAAAAAAATCTCAGTGTTGCTTTAAAAAAATCTCCTTGAATACATCAGCCTCCTGTCAGTGTGAATGTGAACAGCTGTTTAAAGATGTCCAAGTAACAAATTTGGCACTTAAAGTGTGGGCAACATGTAACTTATGCCTTGGTGAGTATCATAAATCGTGCTATAAAATGATGACCGCACCAATGTTTCCAAGTGCTACAGAGCGAGAGAGGAACAAATCAGATTCCAGCAGTCATTAATATCATAGCAAAGTCTTGAATTATGTCGCTCATATTTTTATATGGGTCCCCCAGTCCCCTCTTATATCGGCAACGTTTAAGAAGAAGTCGATAATGAAATTCAGGACTGTTAAATGATATTACTTCTATGGGTGGCATTTCCGTACATTTAATTGATCATTGACACATTTCATGACAATTTTGAGCCATAGACATATCTGAGAAGAAAATGGATGATTTTAAAACCTAGGCTGACATTAAACATTAGAAATAGACCTAACATATATGGCTGTGCAGCCATAGTAAACAGACAAGGTATATATATATTTATATTTATATTTATATATATATATATATATATACCTTGTCTGTTTACTATGGCTGCACAGCCTTGCATTATTTTATTTAACCTTCATTTAGCTAGGCAAGTCAGTTAAGAACAAATTCTTATTTACAATGTTGGCCTTAGGAACAGTTAACTGCCTTGTTCAGGGGCAGAACAACCTATTTTTTTTACCTTATAAGCTCAGAGATTCAATCTAGCAAACTTTCGGTTACCCAACACTCTAACCACTAGGCTACCTGCCACCCCCTAATGCATTAGCATTAGCATCAACTAATAATTAATGTATTATTATTTAATTGAGCATCATGGCAAAGCTTGGTACGTCGCTACAGTTGCTCCAATGACCTGGAGAGGTTTTCACTAGCCCAACACTGAGATTAGAGAGCATAATGTAGTGGTATTGATTTGAAGAGAGATCATATAGAAGTTTCTAGAATTATAGTGGGCTACAATAGATAGGCGATAAACTATACATAGATAATACTTTCCGTCTTCATTGTGAATCATCAGGTGGCAGGTAGCCTAGTGGTTAGAGTGTTGGACCAGTAACTGAAAGGTTGCTGGATTGAATCTCCGAGCTGCCAAGGTAAAACCTGTTGTTCTTCTCCTGATCAAGGTAGTTAACCCACTGTTCCCTGACAGGCTGTCATTGTAAATAAGAATTTGTTCTTAACTAACTTGCCTAGTTAAATAAAGTTTCAATAAAAAATCAGAAATACTGCAGTTGCTTCCATAATCATTCAATTCTGCAACATCAGCTGAATCTGCATGTGTGATGGCAGTGTTGCAAAACATTTACACCTTGCACAGGAGTGACACATGTAGCCATCTCACTCACCGGGCAAGGCTGCAGTCATGCAGAGAGACTTCCAATGGTGTTGCCCCCCCCTGCACCTTCTCCTTTGCTCTACGCCAGTCACAGCCATGCGATATATCCACCTCCTGCTGACTCAGTGTACTCAAGGCGTGGGAAGTGAGTCTTCCTACAGCACTTGGCATAGTAAGACGGGATAGTACACTGACAATACCTGGTTTGGCTGGGTGCAACACCTAGGACTAGCTAATCATAGAGGAGGGTTAGGGTTAGGGTGAGCTAATCACAGAGGAGAAGGGTTAGGGTTAGCTAATCATAGAGGAGAGGGGTTAGGGTTAGCTAATCACAGAGGAGAAGGGTTGGGGTTAGCTAATCATAGAGGAGAAGGGTTAGGGTTAGCTAATCATAGAGGAGAGGGGTTAGGGTTAGCTAATCATAGAGGAGAAGGGTTAGGGTTAGGGTTAGCTCATCACAGAGGAGAAGGGTTAGGGTTAGCTAATCACAGAGGAGAAGAGTTAATGTTAGCTAATCACAGAGGAGAAGGGTTAATGTTAGCTAATCACAGAGGAGAAGAGTTAATGTTAGCTAATCACAGAGGAGAAGGGTTAATGTTAGCTAATCACAGAGGAGAAGGGTTAATGTTAGCTAATCACAGAGGAGAAGGGTTAATGTTAGCTAATCACGGAGGAGAAGGGTTAGGGTTAGCTAATCATAGGGGAGAAGGGTTAGGGTTAGCTAATCATAGAGGAGAAGGGTTAGGGTTAGGGTTAGCTAATCACAGAGGAGAAGGGTTAATGTTAGCTAATCACAGAGGAGAAGGGTTGGGGTTAGCTAATCACAGAGGAGAAGGGTTAGGGTTAGGGTTAGCTAATCATAGAGGAGAAGGGTTAGGGTTAGGGTTAGCTAATCGCAGAGGAGAAGGGTTAGGGTTAGGGTTAGCTAATCACAGAGGAGAAGGGTTAGGGTTAGGGTTAGCTAATCACAGAGGAGAAGGGTTAGGGTTAGGGTTAGCTAATCACAGAGGAGAAGGGTTAATGTTAGCTAATCACGGAGGAGAAGGGTTAGGGTTAGCTAATCATAGAGGAGAAGGGTTAGGGTTAGCTAATCACAGAGGAGAAGGGTTGGGGTTAGCTAATCATAGGGGAGAAGGGTTAGGGTTAGCTAATCATAGAGGAGAAGGGTTAGGGTTAGGGTTAGCTAATCATAGAGGAGAAGGGTTAGGGTTAGGGTTAGCTAATCACAGAGGAGAAGGGTTAGGGTTAGGGTTAGCTAATCACAGAGGAGAAGGGTTAATGTTAGCTAATCACGGAGGAGAAGGGTTAGGGTTAGCTAATCATAGAGGAGAAGGGTTAGGGTTAGCTAATCACAGAGGAGAAGGGTTGGGGTTAGCTAATTATAGGGGAGAAGGGTTAGGGTTAGCTAATCATAGAGGAGAAGGGTTAGGGTTAGCTAATCATAGAGGAGAAGGGTTAGGGTTAGCTAATCACAGAGGAGAAGGGTTAGGGTTAGCTAATCACAGAGGAGAAGGGTTAGGGTTAGCTAATCACAGAGGAGAAGGGTTGGGGTTAGCTAATCACAGAGGAGAAGGGTTGGGGTTAGCTAATCACAGAGGAGAAGGGTTGGGGTTAGCTAATCACAGAGGAGAAGGGTTAATGTTAGCTCATCACAGAGGAGAAGGGTTAGGGTTAGCTAATCACAGAGGATAAGGGTTAGGGTTAGCTAATCACAGAGGAGAAGGGTTAATGTTAGCTAATCACAGAAGAGAAGGGTTAGGGTTAGCTAATCACAGAGGAGAAGGGTTAATGTTAGCTAATCACAGAGGAGAAGGGTTAGGGTTAGGGTTAGCTAATCACAGAGGAGAAGGGTTAGGGTTAGCTAATCATAGAGGAGAAGGGTTAGGGTTAGCTAATCACAGAGGAGAAGGGTTAGGGTTAGGGTTAGCTAATCACAGAGGATAGGGGTTGGGGTTAGCTAATCATAGAGGAGAAGGGTTAGGGTTAGGGTTAGGGTTAGCTAATCACAGAGGAGAAGGGTTAGGGTTAGGGTTTGCTAATCACAGAGGAGAAGGGTTAATGTTAGCTAATCACAGAGGAGTAGGATTAGCTAATCATAGAGGAGAAGGGTTAGGGTTAGGGTTAGCTAATCATAGAGGAGAAGGGTTATTTTGTGGGGACAGCAAATTTACACTGTTCTACAAGCTGTACACTCACAACTTTACATTGTAGCAAAGTGTCATTTCTTCAGTGTTGTCACATGAAGAGATATACTCAAATATTTACAAAAATGTGAGGGGTGTACTCACTTTTGTGATATACTATATTTCTATATATATATATATATATATATATATATATATATATATATATATATATATACATATACATATATATATATATACTATATACATATATATATAGTTATTGCCACCACCTGATGATGATAGCTGTTATGGCTAGCTAGCCATGTAAGTTAGCTGGGTTAGCTAACAACATAAGGCTAATTAGCTACCTAGCTAATGTTAGCTTGCCTGGGCATGACTTCCAGAATTTAGAGAGACCTAGGATTCAGTAAGTGTAACTGTCTATATAACTGAGTCTACACAATAGATTCAGCTACACATGGACTCGTCTCAACATTAGTCTACTTTTTAGGTCTGAGAATATTTGACAAACTCACTTCCGTCTCAGTACCTGAGAATAAGAAGTGTGTAAAGTATGTGTTTGGGCTATTGTAATGTCAGTGATATGAGGAACTAAGTTGCCACATAAATTAGAATTTGCATAAATATTCAATATGTTTATTTGTCACTATACAGGTTTGGTCTACCTCAAGCATCATCTTGATACAATGACAGAGGGCGAGACAGAGCGACAGAGGGCGAGACAGAGCGACAGAGGGCGAGACAGAGCGACAGAGGGCGAGACAGAGCGACAGAGTGCGAGACAGAGCGACAGAGGGCGAGACAGAGGGCGAGACAGAGCGACAGAGGGCGAGACAGAGCGACAGAGGGCGAGACAGAGCGACAGAGGGCGAGACAGAGGGCGAGACAGAGCGACAGAGGGCGAGACAGAACGACAGAGGGCGAGACAGAGCGACAGAGGGCGAGACAGAGCAACAGAGGGCGAGACAGAGCGACAGAGGGCGACACAGAGGCAGCATTCATCGGAGGAAGAGGATTTCTCCTCATCACTGACTCCCAAAAGATCACAAAGTACAAGGGAGCTGGATGGGTGCCTTGACTGTGTGTCAGATAAGATGGACTTGGCTTCTTGTAGCTAATTAAGGTAATAAAGCGCAGTGCGCTATGATGAACTGCATCTAACGAGCAGTTTTACATCAAAGATCTCTCTGTACATTGTTCCGTTCATGTTTTCCTCGATCCTGACTAGTCTCCCAGTCCCTGCCGCTGAAAAACATCCCAGTAGGGATGCTTCAGCGTAGGGATGGTGCCAGGTTTCCTCCAGACGTGACGCTTGGCATTCAGGCAAAATAGTTCAACCTTGGTTTCATCAGACCTGAGATAAAATTGACAAAATTGAGTGCTGCAGAGATGTTTGTCCATCTGGAAGGGTCTCCACTCTCCACCGAGGAACTCTGGAGCTCTGTCAGAGTGACCATCGGGTTCTTGGTCACCTCCCTGACCAAGGCCCATCAGCTCTATTGCTCAGTTTGGCTGGGCAGCCAGCTCTAGAGTCTTGGTGGTTCCAAACTTATTCAATTTAAGAATGATGGAGGCCACTGTGTTCTTGGGGACCTTCAATGCTGCAGACATTTTTTTGGTACCCTTTCCCAGATCTGTGCCTCGACACAATCCTGTCTCGGAGCACTACGGACAGTTCCTTCGACCTCATGGCTTGGTTTTTGGTCTGACATGCACTGTCAACTGTGGAACCTTATATAGACCGGTGAGCGCCTTTCCAAATCATGTCCAATCAATTGAATTTACCACAGGTGGATCCCAATCAAGTTGTAGAAACATCAGAAAGGATGATCAATGCTTCTGTGCTGTCATGTGTTGTTGCCTTGCAATGTTGTTGTCTTAGGTCTCCCATTATGTAGTGTTGTGGTGTTTCTCTTGTCGTGATGTGTGTTTTGTTTGATCATTATGGGGTATTGTGGTGTTTCTCTTGTCGTGATGTGTGTTTTGTTTGATCATTATCTCTTGTGGTGATGTGTGTTTTGTTTGATCATTATGGGGTATTGTGGTGTTTCTCTTGTGGTGATGTGTGTTTTGTTTGGTCATTATGGGGTATTGTGGTGTTTCTCTTGTGGTGATGTGTGTTTTGTTTGATCATTATGGGGTATTGTGGTGTTTCTCTTGTTGTGTGTTTTGTTTGTTTGATCATTATTTTGTTTGGGTATTGTGGTGTTTCTCTTGTCGTGATGTGTGTTTTGTTTGGTCATTATGGGGTATTGTGGTGTTTCTCTTGTCGTGATGTGTGTTTTGTTTGATCATTATGGGGTATTGTGGTGTTTCTCTTGTGGTGATGTGTGTTTTGTTTGATCATTATGGGGTATTGTGGTGTTTCTCTTGTGGTGATGTGTGTTTTGTTTGGTCATTATGGGGTATTGTGTGTTTTCTTGTTGATGATTATCATTATGGGGTATTGTGGTGTTTCTCTTGTGGTGATGTGTGTTTTGTTTGGTCATTATGTGATGTGATGTTTTTTGTTTGATCATTATGGGGTATTGTGGTGTTTCTCTTGTGGTGATGTGTGTTTTGTTTGGTCATTATGGGGTATTGTGGTGTTTCTCTTGTGGTGATGTGTGTTTTGTTTGATCATTATGGGGTATGTGTGTTTTGTTTGTTTCTCTTGTGGTGATGTGTGTTTTGTTTGGTCATTATGGGGTATTGTGGTGTTTCTCTTGTGGTGATGTGTGTTTTGTTTGATCATTATGGGGTATTGTGGTGTTTCTCTTGTGGTGATGTTTGGTCATTATGTTTTGTTTGATCATTATGGGGTATTGTGGTGTTTCTCTTGTGGTGATGTGTGTTTTGTTTGTCATTATGATCTCTTGTGGTGATGTGTGTTTTGTTTGATCATTATGGGGTATTGTGGTGTTTCTCTTGTGGTGATGTGTGTTTTGTTTGATCATTGTGTTTTGTTTGGTCATTATGGGGTAGTGTGGTGTTTCTCTTGTGGTGATGTGTGTTTTGTTTTCATTATGTTTGGTGTTTCATTGTGGTGATGTGTGTTTTGTTTGGTCATTATGTGTGGTGTTTCTCTTGTGGTGATGTGTGTTTTGTTTGATCATTATATGGGGTATTGGGTGTTTCTCTTGTGGTGATGTGTGTTTTGTTTGATCATTATGTATTGTGGTGTTTCTCTTGTGGTGATGTGTGTTTTGTTTGATCATTATGGGGTATTGTGGTGTTTCTCTTGTGGTGATGTGTGTTTTGTTTGGTCATTATGTGTGGTGTTTCTCTTGTGGTGATGTGTGTTTTGTTTGATCATTATGGGGTATTGTGGTGTTTCTCTTGTGGTGATGTGTGTTTTGTTTGATCATTATGGGGTATTGTGGTGTTTCTCTTGTGTTTGTTTGATCATTATGATGTGTTTCTCTTGTTTTGTTTTGTTTGGTCATTATGGGGTATTTCTCTTGTGGTGTTTCTCTTTGTTTGTCATTGATGTGTGTTTTCTTGTGTTTGTTTGGTCATTATGGGGTCATTATGGGGTATTGTGGTGTTTCTCTTGTGGTGATGTGTGTTTTGTTTGGTCATTATGGGGTATTGTGGTGTTTCTCTTGTGGTGATGTGTGTTTTGTTTGATCATTATGTATTGTGGTGTTTCTCTTGTGGTGATGTGTGTTTTGTTTGATCATTATGGGGTAGTTCTCTTGTGGTGTTTCTCTTGTTTGATGATTGTGGTGTTTCTCTTGTGGTGATGTGTGTTTTGTTTGATCATTATGGGGTCTCTTGTGGTGATGTGTGTTTTGTTTGGTCATTATGGGGTATTGTGGTGTTTCTCTTGTGGTGATGTGTGTTTGTTTGATCATTATGGGGTATTGTGGTGTTTCTCTTGTGTGATGTGTGTTTTGTTTGATCATTATGTATTGTGTGTGTGTTGTTTTGTTTGTGTTTGATTTCTCTTGTGTTTGTCATTATGGGGTATTGTGGTGTTTCTCTTGTGGTGATGTGTGTTTTGTTTGATCATTATGGGGTATTGTGGTGTTTCTTTGTGGTGATGTGTGTTTGTTTGATCATTATGGGGTATTGTGGTGTTTCTCTTGTGGTGATGTGTGTTGTGTTTGATCATTATGATCATTATTATGGGGTAGTGTGGTGTTTCTCTTGTGGTGATGTGTGTTTTGTTTGATCATTATGGGGTAGTGTGGTGTTTCTCTTGTGGTGATGTGTGTTTTGTTTGATCATTATGGGGTAGTGTGGTGTTTCTCTTGTGGTGATGTGTGTTTTGTTTGATCATTATGGGGTAGTGTGGTGTTTCTCTTGTGGTGATGTGTGTTTTGTTTGATCATTATGGGGTATTGTGGTGTTTCTCTTGTGGTGATGTGTGTTTTGTTTGATCATTATGGGGTATTGTGGTGTTTCTCTTGTGGTGATGTGTGTTTTGTTTGATCATTATGGGGTATTGTGGTGTTTCTCTTGTGGTGATGTGTGTTTTGTTTGATCATTATGGGGTATTGTGGTGTTTCTCTTGTGGTGATGTGTGTTTTGTTTGATCATTATGGGGTAGTGTGGTGTTTCTCTTGTGGTGATGTGTGTTTTGTTTGATCATTATGGGGTATTGTGGTGTTTCTCTTGTGTGAGATTGATGTTTCTCTTGAGGGATGTTTTTGTTTTGTTTGATCATTATGGGGTAGGTGTTTTGTTTGATCATTATGGGGTAGTGTGGTGTTTCTCTTGTATGTGTGTTTTGTTTGATCATTATGGGGTAATGTGTGTTTTGTTTGGTCATTATGGGGTATTGTGGTGTTTCAGTATGTGGGAAAAGGGTTTCTCTTGTGGTGATGGAAGGGGTCTGAATATTTTCCGAATGCACAGTATTTTAAAATCATCTGAGTTATTTTTTTGCGCAAGAAAATAACATAATTTAACCTATTATTCAATGCTATTTTTAGGTCAATAAAGCTTTTCTGTAAACAATGAAAGCAGACTGTAGATCAGATAGAGCCTGGTCAATCATGGGGGCAATCGCATACACACCAGTATCATCGGCATTCAGGTGCAGGTTACATTTTTACATACAAGTCAATATTGTTAATGTAAACATTAATCCCAAAATCGACCCCTGCGGGACACCTTTCGTTATGTCAAGATAACCTGATTTAACACTCACAGTAGATACACATTGAGTTATATCTATCAAATCATTTTTAAATCAGTTACATGCAGCCTGGTTTAGACCCGTTGAGGAAAGCCTCTGAATTAGCACTAAGTATTTGTATTTATTACGGATCCCCATTAGCTGCTGCCAAAGCAGTAGCTACTCTTCCTGGGGTCCAGCAAAATTAAGGCAGTTTGGTGGTTAGAACATTACAATACATTCCCAGATTTCAACACACTGTGTACCCTCAGGCCCCTACTCCACCACTACCACATATCTACAGTACTAAATCCATGTGTATGTATAGTGCGTATGTTATCCTGTGTTTATGTATGTGTCTGTGCCAATGTATGTGTTGCTTCACAGTCCCTGCTGTTCCATACGGTGTTTCTTTATCTGTTTTTCAAATCTAATTTTACTGCTTGCATCAGTGACTTGATGTGGAATAGAGTTCCATGTAGTCTTGGCTCTATGTAGTACTGTGTGCCTCTGTTCTTGTCACGCCCTGACCATAGAGAGCTGTTTATTCTCTATGTTGGTTGGGTCCGGGTGTGATTTAGGGTGGGTTAAGTAGGGGAATTGTATATCTATGTTGGCCTGATTTGGTTCCCAATCAGAGGCAGCTTTTTATCGTTGTCTCTGATTGGGGATCATATTTAGGTAGCCATTTTCCCATTGTGCTTTGTGGGATCTTGACTATGGATAGTTGCCTGTTAGCACTATTATTTAGCTTCACGGTTTGTTTGGCATTTTGTTGTTTTTGTTCGGTGTTCAGTTAATAAAGGAAAATATATGCCTACCACGCTGCAACTTGGTCCACTCCTTATAACGATCGTGACAGTTCTGGACTTGTCGACTGTGAAGAGACCTCTTGTGGCATGTCTTCTGGGGTAAGCATGGGTGTCCGGGCTGTGTGCCAGTAGTTTAGACAGACAGCTCGGAGCATTCCACATGTCAATACCTCTCATAAATAAAAGTAGTGATGAAGTCATGCATATTATTAATATTAGCTCTCTGTGTACATCCAAGGGCCAGCCGTGCTGCCCTGTTCTGAGCCAAATGCAATTTTCTTTGTGGCACCTGACACTTGACTGAACTGTAGTCAAGGTGTGACAAAACTAGGGCCTGTAGGATCTGCCTTGTTGTTAGTGCTGTTAAGAAGGCAGAGCATCACTTTATTATAGACATACTTCTCCCCATCTTAGCTACTACTGCATCAATAGTTTAAAATCTAGTGTTACTCCAAGCAGTTTAGTCATCTCCATTTCCACATTATTTAGTACAATATTTAGTTGAGGTTTAGGGTTTAGTGAGTGTTTTGTTACAAATACAATGCTTTTAGTTTTAGAAATATTTAGGGCTGACTTATTCCTTGCCACCCATTCTGAAACTAACTGCAGCTCTTTGTTGAGTGTTGCAGTCATTTCAGTTCCTGCAGTAGCTGACGTGTATAGTGTTGAGTCATCCGCATACATAGACACTCTGGCTTTACTCAAAGTCAGTGGCTTGTTGTTAGTAAAAATTTAAAAAAGCAAGGGGCCTAAACAACTACCCTGGGGAATTCCTGATTCTAACTGGATTATATTTGAGAGGCTTCCATTAAAGAACACTCTATGTGTTCTGTTAGACAACTTGCTCTTTATCCACATTATAGCAGGGGGTGTAAATCCATAACACATACATTTTTCTACCAGCAGACTATGATCGATAATGTCAAAAGCTGCACTGAAGTCTAACAAGACAGCCCCTACAATCATTTTATCATCAATTTCTCTCAGCCAATCATTAGTCATTTGTGGAAGTGCTGTGGTTGCTGTGTCCTTCCCTATAAGCATTCTGAAATTCTGTTGTCAATTTGATTACTGTGAAATAGCATTGTATCTGGTCAAACACAATTTTTTTCCAGAAGTTTACTAAGGGTTGGTAACAGGCTGATTGGTCGGCTAGGCTAGTTGAGCCAGTAAAGGGGGCTTTGCTTTTCTTGGGTAGCGGAATTACTTTAGCTTCCTTCCAGGCCTGAGGGCACACGCTCTCTAGTAGGTTTAAATTGAAGATGTGGCAAATAGGAGTGGCAATATCATCTGCTATAATCCTCAGTAATTTTCCATTCAGATTGTCAGACCCAGGTGGCTTGTCATTGTTGAAAGTACAGTTTGAGTACAGTACATTCAAAAGTACAGTTTGTCTTCCATAATTTGGTCAGATATACTTGGATGTGTAGTGTCAGTGTTTGTTGCTGGCATGTCATCCCTAAGTTTGCTTATCTTGCCAATGAAAAAGTAATTTAAGTAGTTTGCAATATCAGTGGGCTTTTTGATGAATGAGCCAAGTTAGCTTTTTTTTCCAAAATTTCATTTTACTTCTTTGGGTGCCCCAAAGCTTTTTACTATCTTTCTTTAAATAGTTTATCTTTGTTTCATAGGGTAGTTTTTTTATTTTTTATTTAGTGATTTCTTAATTTACAGTACGTTTGCCAATCAGCTGTGCAGCCAGACTTATTTGCCATACCTTTTGCCTCATCCCCCTAAACCATACAATTTTTCAGTTCCACATCAATGCAAGGGAATTTAACAGTTTTTACAATCATTTTCTTAACGGTTGTGTGCTTATTAGTAACTGGAATAAGTCGTTTTATAAATGCTTCAAGTGCATTATACACCACAGACCAGCAAATATTCTTTACATCATCAACATCTGAATCATAAAAAATCTTGTTGTGCTGATGTTAAGTCCTGTTGAGAGCCACAGAGTACTGTATTTGAGAAACAAGTTGATATCATGAGACAAATTTGGAACAGAAATGTGTTTATTATTGTGTTCTACTTATTTGTCTTTGTATTTGTCCTCCTGCTGCATTGGTGTTATTCATATATATGTTGTTTTTTATGCTGTGCCTATCAAGTCTGTCCAGGGCTGAGGTTTGTGTCCAGGGCTGAGGTTTGTGTCCAGGGCTGAGGTTTGTGTCCAGGGCTGAGGTTTGTGTCCAGGGCTGAGGTTTGTGTCCAGGGGTGTGGCATGGGCTCGATGTTGTTGGGTCAGAACTGTTGTCCAGTAGGGGGAAGGTAGCCTGGCTGACCCACGGGACTCCTAGAGCTAATGTCAGCCAGACTAGGGAGGAGGAGGGAGGAGAAAGGAGGAGGTGGAGGACGGAGGAGTGGGGGTGAAGGAGGGCTCTGAGAGGGACAGATGCTCCCGCAGGAGGTGGCCAGTTCTCCTCTCCTGTCCTCCTCTCGGAACAGATGGACCACAGGAGGAGGTGCTGGACAGAGAATACAGAGATGGAGAGAGAAGGAGAAGGTAAACCAAGGGACACAACAAGAGTAGCAGGGGAACAGAGAATCAGTCAAAGATAAACATGAGGAGCTGTCTCAGCAATATAACTTTCTACACTGCATGACTTATTATTGTACATCCTTTGGTACTCAGAGTCATCTGGACTGAAGTATAGACCGATGAATAATCAGGCCGTGATTTCAGAGTAGGGTCAATAGTGCTGTGTAAGTCCAGGTGAGGGGACTGTAGCCCCCACTGTGACTCCTATAACTCTGCTGTGTCGTTACAGATAAATAGACGTCACATCGGGGCTAGGAAGAGGTGAGGCATAGGGAGCACTTTGTGGAAGAAAACAGATCATCTTGATTATAAGAGTTCTGTGGATGGTCTAGTATTGATGGGGTTTTCTTTGTTCCCATGTTGATTCACTTTGGTGTAGGCTTTACTTGGGAAACATGAAAATCATGAGTGTAAAAGCCACCTGAAATCCATTGAAACCTACACTCTTAGAGAAAAGGTTCTGGATAAAGCCAAAAATAGTTATATTGCTTGCTTTATGCAGTGCATTCAGAAAGTATTCAGACCCCTTGACTTTTTCCACATGTTACTTTACAGCGTTATTCTAAAATAGATTAAATAGTTTTTTCCCTCATCAATCTACACACAATAGCCCATAATGACAAAGCAAAGACTGGTTTTTAGAAATGTTTGCAAATGTATAAATAAAAAAAACTGCTGTCACATTTACATAAGCACTCAGACCTTTTACTCAGTACTTTATTGAAGTCCCATTTGCAGTGATTACAGCCTCGAGTCTTCTTGAGTATGATGCTACGAACTTGGCACACCTGTTATTGGGGAGTTTCTCCCATTCTTCTCTGCAGATCCTCTCAAGCTCTGTCAGGTTGGTTGGGGAGTGTTGCTGCACAGCTATTTTCAGGTCTTTCCAGAGATGTTAGATCGGGTTCAAGTCCGGGCGTGGCTGGGCTACTCAAAGACATTCAGAGACTTGTCCCAAAGCCACTCCTGCATTGTCTTGGCTGTGTGCTTAGGGTCGAGGTCCTGTTGGAAGGTGAACCTTCACCTGAGTGCTTTAGAGCAGGTTTACATCAAGAATCAGGCTGTACTTTGCTCCATTCATCTTTCCCTTAATCCTGACTAGTCTCCTAGTCCCTGTCGCTGAAAAACACCCCGACAGCATGATGCTGCCACCACCATGCTTCACCGTAGGGATGGTGCCAGGTTTCCTCTAGACTGACTTGACGCTTGGCATTCAGGCCAAAGAGTTCAATCTTGGTTTCATCAGACCAGAGAATCTTGTTTCTCATGATCTGAGAGTCCTTTAGGTGCCTTTTGGCAAACTCCAAGTGGGCTGACATGTACCTTTTACTGAGGAGTGGCTTCCGTCTGGCCACTCTACCATAAAGGCCTGATTGGTGGAGTGCTGCAGAGATGGTTGTCCTTCTTAAAGGTTCTCCCATCTCCACAGAGGAATTCTGGAGCTCTATCAGAGTGACCATTGTGTTCTTGGTCACCCCCCCTGACCAAGGCCCTTCTCTCCCGATTGCTCAGTTCGGCCAGGTGGCCAGTACTAGGAAGAGTATTGGTGATTCCAAACTTCTTCCATTTAAGAATGATGGAGGCCACTGTTCTTGGGGACCTTCAATGCTATAGAAATGTTTTGGTACCCTTCCCCAGATCTGTGCATTGACACAATCCTCTCGGATCTCTACGGAACATTCCTTCAACCTCATGTCAACTATGGGACTTTATATAGACAGGTGTGTACATTTCCAAATAATCTCCAATCAATTGAATTTACTACAGGTGGACCACAATCAAGTTGTAGAAACACCAAAAGGATGATCAATGGAAACAGGATGCACCTGAGCTCAATTTTGAGTCTCATAGCAAAGGGTCTGAAAACTTATGTAAATAAGGTATTTCTGTTTTTTCTTTTTAATACAGTTTAAAACATTTCTAATAAACAGTTTTTCCTTTGTCATCATGGGGTATTGTGTGTAGATTGAGGAAATTAATTAATTTAATCCATTTTAGAATAAGGCTGTAATGTAACAAAATGTGGAAGAAGTTAAGGGGTCTGAGTACTTTCTGAATGCACTGTATAAGAAGCAAGCATATAACCCTTTTTGGTTCTATCAATAAACTTTTGTTCTAAGATTGTAGCGAAAGAAGTGGTGGATTTGGTACAAAGAATCGCACACATTGCACTGTGTTTTTAACAGTATAGACTGTGAGCCTGTGAAGTCTGGGTGTGGTGAGGATTTCCTTGGCTTTTAAACGTCCTAATTTCTGGCCCAGTTAACACTTCATGTACGTGCCATGTCATGGAATAATATGACCCTGGAGCAAACTATTCCAAATAGATCCAGAAGCAATTTTGTTCTCCAATCATTTCATATGACATTATTGCGCATTGGAGCCTTGGCCTAACACATAGAAGCTAACATAGAACACATACAATATAACCTTACTTAGAATACATAGAACCCTGCATAGAATATGGAACCCATTCCAAGAGAAAAGTGCCAGTTCCCCTTTACCGGATGGCAACCAACCACCTGGCAGAGATTCTGATGACCACGCAGATCTGTACGTATGGTCAATGTGTCTCTTCAAACAGCTGAGCCAACACACACACAGCTCCTCTCTTTACCACTGATCTGTTTGTCTTTGAGTCCTCATCAATATCTCACTGTCTTAGTGCCACACACAGTGAAATAACCTGCATGAAACACGGCCTTCAAAGGAGATTGATATTTTTATTAAAGTAACAGTCGTCTGTCTGTCGGATTATGTCATTCAATAAAATAACATTGTATTTGTCACATGCTTCGTAAACAACAGGTGTAGACTAACAGTTAAATGCTTACATGCGGGCCCTTCCCAACAATGAAGAGATAAACATTTAAAAAATAATAACACACAGAATAAATGCACAATGAGTAACAATAACTTGGCTATATACACTGGGTACCAGTACTGAGTTGATGTGAAAGGTTCAAGGTAATTGACGTAGATATGTACATATTGGTAGGGGTAAAGTGACTAGGCAACAGGATAGATAATAAACAGTAGCAGCAGCGTATGTGATGAGTCAAAAAAGTTAGTGCAAAATAGGGTCAATGCAGATAGTCTTAGTAGCCATTTGGTTAACTATTTAGCAGTCTATTGGCTTGGGGGTAGAAGCTGTATAGGGTTCTGTTGGTTCCAGACTTTGTGAATCGGTACCTTTTGCCATGTAGTAGCAGAGAGTCTATGACTTGGGTGGCTGGAATATTTTACCATTTTTAGGGCCTTAATCTGACACCTGCTATAGAGTTCCTGTATGGCAGGAAGCTCGGCCCCAGTGATGTAGAGGGACGTATGTATTATCCTCTGTAGCGCCTTACAGTCGGATGACAACCAGTTGTCAAACAAAGAGGTGATACAGCCAGTCAAGTTGCTGTCAATGGTGTAGCTGTAGAACTTTTTGAGGCTCTGTGGGCCCATGTCATATCTTTTTGTGTCCTGATGGGGAAGAGGCATTGTCGGGCCTTCTTCACGACTGTGTTGGTGTGTATGGATCTTGTTCATTCCTTGGTGATGTGGACACCGAAGAACTTGAAGCTCTCAACCTGCTCCACTACAGCCCTGTCAATGTGGATGGGGGCGTGCTCGGCCCTCCGTTTCCTATAGTCTATGATCAGCTCCTTTATCTTGCTGACGTTAAGGGAGAGGTTGTTGTCCTGGCACCAAACTGCCAGGTCACTGACCTCCTCCCTAGAGGCTGTCTTATCTTTGTCAGTGATCAGGCCTACCACCGTTGTGTTGTAATCAAACTTAATGATGGTGTTGGAATCGTGCGGAGCCATGCAGTCATGGGTGTACAGGTACATGCACCCATGAGGGGCCCCTGTGTTGCGGATCAGCGTGGAGGATGTTTTGTTGCCTACCCTCAACACCTCGGGGCAGCTCGTCAGGAAGTCCAGGATCTAGTTGCAGAGGGAGGTGTTCAGTCCCAGGGTCCTGAGCTTAGTATTTGTATTTATTATGGATCCCCATTAGCTGCTGCCAAGGCAGTAACTACTCTTCCTGGGGTCCAGCAAAATTAAGGCAGTTACACAATTTTTAAAACATTACAATACATTGTTAACAAATTTCACAACACACGCCCTTAGGCCCCTACTCCACTACCACATTTCTACAACAGAATATCCATGTGTACGTGTGTGTATAGTGAGTATGTTATCATGTGTTTGTATGCATGTGTCTAGGGTCTGTAGGACCTGCCTTGTTGATAGTGCTGTTAAGAAGGTAGAGCAGCGCTTTAATATGGACAGCCTTCTCCCCATCTAATCGCCATCTTAGCTACTGTTGTATCAATATGCTTTGACCATGATAGTTTACAATCCAGCATTACTCGAAGCAGTTTAGTCACCTTAGCCTGCTCAATTTCCACATGATTTATTACAAGATTTAGTTGAGGTTTAGGGTTAAGTGAATGATTTGTCCCAAATACAATGCTTTTAGATTTAGATATACTTAGGACTAACATATTACTTGCCACCCATTCTGAAAATAACTGCAGCTCTTTGTTAAGTGTTGCAGTCATTTCAGTCGCTGTAGTAGCTGACGTGTATAGTGTTGAGTCATCCGCATACATCGACACTCTGGCTTTACTCAAAGTCAGTGGCATGTGGTTAGTAAAAAAATGTTTTAAGTAACGGTCCTAGACAACTACCCTGGGGAATTCCTGATTCAACCTGTATTATGATGGAGAGGCTTCCATTAAAGAACAGCCTCTGTGTTCTGTTGTCAGGTAACTCTTTATCCACAATATAGCAGGTGGTGTAAAGCCATAACACATACATTTTTCCAGCAGCAGAGTAGGATTGATAATGTCAAAAGCCGCACTGAAGTCTAACAAAACAGGCAAAACTCAGAGCATGTGATAAGATTGGAGGGCTCTATGATGTTGAATGCTGAGCTGTAGTCAATGAACAGCATTCTCACATAGTTGTTCCTCTTGTCCAGGTGTGAGAGGGCAGCGTGGAATGCAATACAGATTGATATATCTGTGGATCATGACTACACACTTGAGTGCTAAGGGGAAACAGAAGATACTCTACAGGCATGACGGAGTCCATCCAAATCATCTTGGCTCCTAGACTTCAAAATCATCTTGGCTCCTGGACAGCACTTCAAGCTGCGTTGAAACAATGACTGGTAAATTATCCAAGACCAGCTCAGTTAATCCCTACCATTGTGACATTGAGTCATCATAATGTTGCATCAAATGTACATGACCTTAGGTGCATTGGCAAACACAATGTAAGTCATTTAGTTTATGTACCCCTAATTGCACCGAATACATCTGTTTATCCTACAGCTATTGTAAGCAGTAATCATGAGCCTATAAACCAGAGTTACAATGTTAGCGCTGAGGAGGTGTGCAATTTATGCAGCTCACCCTGCACTATCAGCTCCAATGTAAATAACATGAGTAAGTCTACCTCCAATAAGCTTCCCAGTAAAGCATTAAAAACAATCAAGCAACCCAGAAAAGTGCTAAAAATAGCCCATATTAACATATGCAGCCTAAGAAACAAGGTCCATGAAGTCAATAACTTGCTTGTAACAGATGATATTCATATTCTGACTATCTCTGAAACTCACTTAGATACTACCTGTGATGATACAGTGGTACCAATACAAGGTTAAAACATATACCCGAATAGACAGATATGCCAACGGAGGCGTCTATATTCAGAACCAACTTCATGTAAAGCTAAGAGACGATCTACTGTTAAATACTGTTGAAGTAATATGGCTACAGGTTCATCTGCCTCACCTAAAGCCCATTCTGGTGGGAAGCTGCTATAGACCACCAAGTGCTAACAGTCAGTATCTGGATAATATGTGTGAAATGCTTGATCATGTATGTGATATCAACAGAGAAGTATATTTTCTGGGTGATTTAAATATTGACTGGCTATCATCAAGCTGCCCACTCAGGAAAAAACTTCAAACTGTAACCAGTGCCTGCAACCTGGATCAGGTTATCAGTCAACCTACCAGGCTAGTTACAAACAGCACAGGAATTAAATCATCAACATGTATTGATCACATCTTTACTAACGCTGCAGATATTTGCTTTAAAACAGTATCCAAATCCATAGGATGTAGTGATCACAATATAATAGCCATATCTAGGAAAACCAAAGTTCCAAAGGCTGGGCCTAATATAGTGTTTAAGAGGTCATACAATACGTTTTGTAGTGATTCATATGTTGAGTAAAGACTATTTGCTGGTCTGTGGTGTGTAATGAGGAGCAACCAGACGCTGCTGGTCTGTGGTGTGTAATGAGGAGCAACGAGACGCTGCTGGTCTGTGGTGGGTAATGAGGAGCAACCAGATGCTGCACTTGACACATTTATGAAACTACTTATTCCAGTTACTAACAAGCATTACACCCATTAAGAAAACGACTGTCAAGACTGTTAAATCCCCTTGGATTGATGAGGAATTTAAAAATTGTGTGGTTGAGAGGGATGAGGCAAAAGGTATGGCAAATAAGTCTGGCAGCCCAGCTGATTGGCAAACGTGCCGCAAATTAAGAAATCATGTGACCAAACTAAAGAAAAAGAAAAAAGGAACTACACTATGAAAGAAAGATAAATTATTTAAAGAATGATTGTAAAAAGCTTCGGGGCACATTAAATTACATTTTGGTGAAAAAAGCCAACATGGCTCCTTCATTCATTGAATCAGATGGCTCATTCATCACAAAGCCCACTGATATTGCAAACTACTTTAATGACTTTCATTGGCAAGATAAGCAAACTTAGGGATGACATGCCATCAACAAACACTGACACTACACATCCAAGTATATCTGACCATAATATGAAAGACAAGAATTGTACTTTGAATTCTGTAAAGTCAGCGTGGAAGAGTTGAAACAATTATTGTTGTCTATCAACAATGACAAGCCACCTGGGTCTGACAATCTGAATGGAAAATGACTGAGGATAATAGCAGATAATATTGCCACTCCTATTTGCCACATCTTCAATTTAAGCCTTCTAGAGAGCGTGTGCCCTCAGGCCTGGAAGGAAGCTAAAGTAATTCCGCTACCCATGAATAGTAAAGCACCCTTTACTGATAGCCTAGTGGTTAGAGCGTTGGGTCAGTAACCAGAAGGTTGTTAGATTAAATCCCCAAGCTGGCAAGGTCAAATCTGTCGTTCTGCCCCTGAGCAAGGCAGTTAACCCACTGTTCCTAAGCCGTCATTGTAAATAAGAATACAACTGACTTGCCTAGTTAAATAAAAAATTAAATACTGGCTCAAATGGCCAACCAATCTGCCTGTTACCAACCCTTAGTAAAACTACTGGAAAAAATGGTGTTTGACAAGATACAAAGCTATTTCACAGTAAATGAACTGACAACAGAATTTCAGCATGCTTATAGGGAAGGACACTCAAGAAGCACAGAACTTCCACAAATGACAGATGATTGGTTGAGAGAAATTGATGATGATTGTGGGGGGCTGTCTTGTTAGACTTCAGGGCAGCTTTTGACATTATTAATCATAGTCTGCTGCTGGAAAAACACATGTGTTATGGCTTTACACCCCCTGCTATAATGTGGGAAAAAAGCTACTTGTCTAACAGAACACAGAAGGTGTTCTTTAATAGAAACCTCTCAAATATAATCCAGTTAGAGCCAGGAATTCCCCAGGGTAGTTGTTTAGGCCCCTTGCTTTTTTCTATTTTTACTAACAACATGCCACTGACTTTGAGTAAAGCCAGAGTGTCTATGTATGCGGATGACTCAACACTATACACGTCAGCTACTACAGGAACTGAAATGACTGCAACACTCAACAAAGAGCTGCAGTTAGTTTCAGAGTGGGTGGTAAGGAATAAGTCAGCCCTAAATATTTCTAAAACTAAAATAATTGTATTTGGAACAAAACACTCTCTAAACCTTGACTAAATATTGTAATAAATAATGTAGAAATTGAGCAAGTTGAGATGACTAAACTGCTTGGAGTAACCCTAGATTGTAAACTGTCATGGTCAAAACATATTGATGCAGTAGTAGCTAAGATGGGGAGAAGTCTGTCAGTAATATGCTCTGCCTTCTTAACAACACTATCAACAACGCAGGTCCTACAGGCCTGAGTTTTGTCGCACCTTGACTACTGTTTAGTCGTGTGGTCAGGTGCCACAAAAAGGACTTAGGAAAATTGCAATTGGCTCAGAACAGGGCAGCACGGCTGGCCCTTGGATGTACACAGAGCGCTAACATTCATAATATGCATGACAATCTCCTAGCTGAAATGGGAGGAAAGATTGACTTCTTCACTCATTTTATTTATGAAAGGTATTGACATGTTGAATGCTCCGAACTGTCTGTTTGAACAACTCGGACACCCATTCATACCGCACAAGATATGCCACAAGAGGTCTCCAAGTCCAGAACAGACTATGGGAGGCACACAGTACTACATAGAGCCATGACTACATGGAACTCTATTCCACATCAAGTAACTGACGCAAGCAGTAAAATTAGATTGAAAAACAAATTTAAAAAACACCTTATGGAACAGCAGGGACTGTGAAGCAACACAGACACATGCGCACACACACACACACACACACACACGGTAACATACGCACTATACATACACATGGATTTAGTACTGTAGATATGTGGTAGTGGTGGAGTAGGGGCCTGAGGGTATGTTGTGTGTTGTGAAATCTGTGAATGTATTGTAATGTTTTTAAAATTGTATCAACTGCCTTAACTTTGCTGGACCCCAGGAAGAGTAGTTGCTGCTTTGGCAGCAGCTAATGGGGATCCATAATAAATACAAATACAAATGTACGGATGGTCACAGTGGGGATGATATCGCGGATGCACTTATTAATGAAGCCGGTGACTTATATGGTAAACTCCTCATTGTTAACAGATGAATCCCGGAACAGCGAAACAGTCCTGTAGTTTAACATCTGCTTCATTTGACCACTTCCGTATTGAGTATGTCCCTGGTAATTACTGGCAAAAATGAGGTAAAACAGATTTCAGTTTCCCTGCATTAAAATCTACGGCCACGAGAAGCCCCTGGATGTGCATTTTCTTGTTTGCTTATGGCCCTATGCAGCTCGTTGAGTGCAGTCTTAGTGCCATCATCGGTTTGAGGTAATACTGTAAATAGACAGATATGAAAAACATAGATGAAAGCACTATTGGTAAAAAAAAAAGTATAGTCTGCAGGTTATCATGAGGTATTCTAACTCAGGCAAGCAAAAATTTGAAATTTATGATTAGAAATGTTGTTCAAGTTTGTTCTCTCGTGATTGTACGTTCGCCAATAGAAAGGAGGGTAGAGGCAGTTTATTTGCTTGCCAATGTAGTCTCGTCAGGATGGCTTATTTGCCTCTCTTGCACCATGGCTTCCTCTTTCAAGTCTCGGGGCTTAAGACCTGGTCCGAAGTAAGCTGAACGTACAGAGCTTCCGACTCGTTGAAGTAGAAATTGTCATCCAAATCAAGGTTAGTGATTGCTGTACTGATGTCCAGAAGCTGTTTTCAGTCATAGGAAACAATGGCAGAGACATGTACCAAAAAAGTTCAAATCAACGTAAAAAACACAGGAAATAGCATGATTGGTCAGGAGCCCGTAAGGCGGCTGCTATCCACTGCAACGCAATCTTTGTCATGACGCCTCATCCCTTTTGTCTGAAGTCAGAATGCAACATTTACATTTTTTTACACATACATTTATTCGTTTCAAATAGGACAATCAACAATTAAAAAATTACAAAGAATGCAACAGTTTTGTTAACGGAATACACTCCAGGATGTCCAACTGTCATGAATGTAAATGAACTGTGTTATTCATATTATCACACAATCTATTAGGCTTCAACAGCGTTTGATTCTCTGGCTCGTGAAGAAAGGAATATCTTTTTTTACCAGTATGTAATAAAAAGCATCTTGCAGTTTGAGACTATAACTTGTGTTTTTACTCCTTCAAATGACGCCTAGTAAAAAAATATAAAAATCACACACACACACACACACACACACACACACACACACACACACACACAGTGCCTTGCAGGCGCCTGTTCTCTCTCTCTCTCTCCTTTAGAAATGATTGGTTGATGTAACACTACACATATTTTTCTCATCTGTGTGTTATCAAGTTGCGATGCCGTCACACTGCTGATTAGCTGGGGGAATCAGAATCAGACTGAAGGGTAAGTCCTACCAGGGTGCGTCAATGTACTGACTTTCACTGTCAAGATTGAAATTCACAACATTTTGAGTATTAAGTACAACTCTTGTTGGGCCATTCTATTTGAGTTATTAATATTGGTAGTCACAGAGGATTGCATTTATTAAGTCAAATGATAAAATATGGTTGCTGATAAGTTTCAAATAGGGTTTAGAGTTGGCCAAACTATCAATTTAGTCAGCCCTAAGTCAGATTCCTTGAGTCAGTTCCTTCTCACAGACCCCCCCCCCTCCTCTCTCTAAAAAAAGGATCCCCCGAGAGATTTAGAGTGTGTATACTCATACAGCTTGACCCTCGTGCGAAAAGCATTAAGGGCATGAGGTCGCTGCTCGGGAGGTTCTCTAGTCTCTCGTGACAGGCTGTCGCGCACATGAGATTGGGTTATGGGTTCTTAGATTAGGGGTTCTGTCATCAGTACTGTAGCTAATTGACACATTCAGGAATCTGCTGATTTTAGATGTGGCTACGATTGTCAAATTGTTACATTGTTGTTATTAAAACCATATGTTCTATGCAGGAGACCCTTTCAATGGATTTTAACCACATTTTTAACCACATAAATATTGTAGTAAATAATTGGGTGAAATGTTTTGAAAGCTTGTGAAGATTTAACTCCGAGAACAATTGGATAACAAAATATGTAAATGGTTCTTTTAGTCTCAGCTGTTGTTTGTCAGTCAGAGGCTGAGCTAATATGATTTCCTCATCTTAATGAATCTAAATCAGGATTTCCTGAATTAAATTAATCCATTAATCTGCTTTAAGAGCAGATCTTATTACAGTATAATAAGCAGGATGCATTCTTCTTGATGCAACACAATTTGATCTATTCTCTTTGGAGCAGCAGTAATACAGTCCAACCCATAATATTTAGTATGTTACGTATTTATTCATTTATTACGGCAAATGTTCCTGTTTTTCTTGGTTAACCGTTGCATCTCACACTACAGTGTAAGTGATGTGTAGATCCTCTGTCATCTGTGTTATGATTTATAACACATTGATAAATGGCAAAAAGGACAGTCAAAAAATCAAGGTTTTGAAGTGTCATCTATGAGATAAATGTCATTCATCACAAAAGTGATTGATATTGCATACTACTTTAATTTGAATTGTTTTTCAAACTTAGGCATGACATGCCAGCAACAAACGAGGACACTACACATCCAAGTATATCGGACCAAATTATGAAAGACAAGCACTGTAATTTTGAATTCCTTAAGGTGAGTGTAGAAGAGGTGAAATAAATGATTGATGTCTATCAACAATGCAAGCCACCGGGGTCTGACAACTTGGATGGAAAATTACTGAGGATAATAGTGGATGATATTGCCACTCCTATTTGCCATACTTTCAATTTAAGCCTACTAGAAAGTGTGTGGCCCCAGGCCTGGAGGGAAGCAGAAGTCATTCCGTTACCCAAGAATAGCAAAGCCCCCTTTACTGTCTCAAATAGCCAACCAATCAACCTGTTACCAACCCTTAGTAAACTTTTGGAGAAAAAATGAGTTTGACCAGATACAATGCTATTTTACAGTAAACAAATTGACCACAGACTTTCAGCACGCTTATAGGGAAGGACATTCAAGAAGCACAGCACTTACAAAAATGACGGATGATTGGCTGAGAGAAATTGATAATAAAACAATTGTGGGGTCTGTTTTGTAGCTTTTGACATTATCGATCATACTCAGCTGCAGGAAAAATGTATGTGTTATGGCTTTACACCCCCCCGCTATATTGTGGTTAAAGAGTTACCTGACTAACAGAACACAGAGGTTGTTCTTTACTGGAAGCATCTCCAACATAATCCAGGCAGAATCAGGAATTCCACAGGGCAGATGTCTAGGCACCCTTACTTTTTTCAATCTTTACTCATGACATGCCACTGGGTAAAGCCAGAGTGTCTATGTATGCGGATGACTCAACGCTATACACGTTGTCACAAATGTAGAGAGGACTGGGTAGGAGGCAGTCGCAGGTTTAGAACTACTGAATTTATTAAAGCACCATATATAAAAGTGTGACGAAACCCAAAGTGCAAAATAATAAAGTACTCAGGAAATAGTAGGAGAGATTCCTCTCAGGAAAACAAGCAACATTTACAATGACTGACAAAGACAAATGACAGAGGGAGTATATATACAGTGATAGAGTGGGGATGGAACCAGGTGTGTGTAATGATGACGAGACAAGTCCGGTTGTTGATGAGTGAAGGGCGTTTGCCAGCAGCAGGTTCAGCAGCAGCTAGAAGGTCGGCGACGCCGAATGCCTGAGCTGGACAGGAGGGAAAGCCAAAGCGAAGGCTGGTGTGAAACACATCAGCTACTACAGCGACTGAAATGACTGCAACACTTGACAACGAGCTGCAATTAGTTTCATAATGATTGGCAAGGAAGAAGTTAGTCCTAAATATTTCTAAAACTAAAAGCATTGTGTAACCCTCTCACCAGGCTTGAATTTGACTCTCACGATATTAACTTAAGTAGAGTATTTCAAAAGCATGGGATGTTAGGTGGGAAGGACATCTCCATTAAAAATCCCCATTGTAAACTATCTAGGGTGTTGACAATTAGGGTATTAACTTCAGATGGAATGATTATAGATTTTTGTTATTGTATAAGGATATGCTTTCCCATGCATTTAATTAAATTGAAACAGGAAATGACTCCACCAAGGCAACATACATAAGGTTCAAAATGTGTATTACTACATTTTCGAAGCACCACATCAAATTAAATAAAAAATAATAAACCCCAGTGAGTTGTGCACAACCCATTTCCAAATTATTTCAAGCTTGCTTAACCCGTTGGCGCACGTTGGAGCTATAAAAAAAAATGACGACACACATAAAGTCCCGATGCACTCACTACTCGTAGAAATTCCCTCAGTGAAGTATGGCATTTCCTTGCAGGTTTCCTCATAAGATCCACAGCAAGCACAGCTATCAATGCAGACAGCCCTCTTTAGGAGTAACCGATATACCATGGGAACATGAACTCTTTAATCTTTCCCAAGCAATTCTCTCTCGGTGTTACACGATGCTAGGCTAACCTCAAGGCTGTCCAATACCTCTACGATGAGACGGCAGCTTCAGTCTTTACTAAGTCTTTCTTAACAAAATTATAACAACTCTCTTATAAAATAAATCGGTATTTCCCTTCAAAACTCGGTAGGTATGGGTTTTGTTAAATTTTTATTGTCTTCTGTTATAATTCTTCACCAACGGTCATAATGTAATGTCCATCCTTAACTCAATGTCTCGCTCCCTCTCTTTTTTCCCAGGCCACCCGTTAACCAGGTCAACTCTCATTGTCCACAGCTTAACAAGCGACCTTATTGGTCAAAACTTAAACTTAAAAGTAAACCAATCTATTCACATATACATTAAAGAAATATTTATTCAAAATAAATGCATTAACAACATTACAATTCAGAAGCAATTCAAATACATTTTACATATAATACCAATTAATTATGACAAATAAACTCAATACTTGGTTCTAACAAGGGTATTACAATTGTATATGGGACAAATCATTCACTAAACCCTAAACCTCAACTAAATATTAGAATAAATAATGTGTAAATTGAGCAAGTTGAGGTGACTAAACTGAGTAACCCTGGATTGTAAACTATCATGGTCAAAACATATTGATACAAACGTAGCTAAGATGGGGAGAAGTCTGTCCATAATAAAGTGATGCTCTGCCTTCTTAACAACACTGTCAACAAGGCAGGTCCTACGGGCCCTAGTTTCTGCCTTCTTAACAACACTGTCAACAAGGCAGGTCCTACAGGCCCTAGTTTCTGCCTTCTTAACAACACTATCAACAAGGCAGGTCCTACAGGTGTCACGTTCTGACCTTAATTTCCTTTGTTTTGTATTTATTTAGTATGGTCAGGGCGTGAGTTGGGTGGGTTGTCTATGTTTGTTTTTCTAGGTTTTGGGAATTTCTATGTTTCGGCCTAGTATGGTTCTCAATCAGAGGCAGGTGTCATTAGTTGTCTCTGATTGAGAATCATACTTAGGTAGCCTGGGTTTCACTGTGTGTTTGTGGGTGATTGTTTCCGTGTCTGTGTTTGTTCGCCACACGGTACTGTTTCGGTTTTGTTCACGGTTATTGTTTTTTATTCATTGAGTGTTCAGTTCATGTTTTTAAATAAACAACCATGGACACTTACCACGCCGCATCTTGGTCCGATCCTTGCTACACCTCCTCTTCAGACGAAGAGGAGGAAAACCCTTACAGAATCACCCACCCACCAAGGACCGAGCGGCGTGGTAAAAAACAGCAGCGACGACAGCAGCAGCAGCAGCAACCACAGCGGCCAGCATCACAGGAGGAATGGACATGGGAGGATGTATTGGACGGCAAGGGTTGCTACACCTGGGAGGAGATCCTGGCGGGAAAGGATCGCCTTCCATGGGAACAGGTGGAGGCAGCTAGGAGAGCGGAGGCAGCCGGAGAGAGGAGCCAGCGATGTGAGGAGCCAGCACGGCAGTGCGACAGGTACGAGAGGCAGCCCCAAATTATTTTTGGGGGGCACACGAGGTGTGGTACTAAGCCAGGTAGCAGACCTGAGCTCACTCCTCGTGCTTATGATAAGCAGCGCATTACTGGTCAGGCACCGTGTTATGCGGTTAAGCGCACGGTGTCGCCAGTGCGTGCCCATAGCCCGGTGCGCTATAGGGCAGCCCCGAGAGTGCCATGCGAGTGTGGGCATTGAGCCAGGGCGTATGGTGCCTGCTCAGCGGGTCTGGTCGCCGGTACGCAGTTTTGGTCCAGGTTATCCTGCGCCGGCTCTGCGTGCTGTGTCTCCGGGCGCTGGGAGGGTGCAGTGCGTCCTCTGCCTGCGCTCCGCTCGTGCCGGGCAAGTGTGGGAGTGGAGCCTAAGGGAGAGGTGCGTGTAGTAAGCACTAGATCTCCCGTGCTTACCCACAGCCCGGTTCAACCTGTGCCTGCACTCTGGAGGGTCCGGGCTAGAGTAGTTGTCCAGCCTGGGGAAGTGGTGCCAGGTTGCGCACCAGAGCTCCAGTGCTCCCCACAGCCCGGTCCTTCAGGCTCCTCCTAACACCAAGCCTCCTGAAGGTCTCCCCAGCCTGGTGGTTCCTGTGGCAGCCCCACGCACCCAGGCTGTCTCTCTGTCTCCTCCCTGCAGGTGGTCCCGCCTGTCTGGCGCCGGAGCCTCCCGCCTGTCCGGCGCCGCTGCCGGAGCCTCCCGCCTGTCCGGCGCCGCTGCCGGAGCCTCCCGCGTGTCCGGCGCCGCTGCCGGAGCCTCCCGCCTGTCCGGCGCCACAGCGTCCGGCGCCACAGCGTCCGGCGCCGCTGCCGGAGCCTCCCGCCTGTCCGGCGCCACAGCGTCCGGCGCCGCTGCCGGAGCCCCTCAGCCCAGAGGCGCCAGAGCCCCTCAGCCCAGAGGCGCCAGGCCCCTCAGCCCAGAGCGCCAGAGCCCCTCAGCCCAGAGGCGCCAGAGCCCCTCAGCCCAGAGGCGCCAGAGCCCCTCAGCCCAGAGCCCCTCAGCCCAGAGGCGCCAGAGCCCCTGCCCCTCTGTCCCGAGCCCCTCAGCCCAGAGGCGCCAGAGCCCCTGCCCCTCTGTCCCGAGCCCCTGCCCCTCTGTCCCGAGCCCCTGCCCCTCTGTCCCGAGCCCCTGCCCCTCTGTCCAGAGCTTCTGCCCCTCTGTCCAGAGCTTCTGCCCCTCTGTCCAGTGGGGTCATTGAGAGGGGTGGCCATGGTGAGAAAGCCACGGAGGCGGACAATAAGGCGGACTAAGACTATGTTGAAGTGGGGTCCGCGTCCCGCGCCAGAACCACCACCGCGGACAGACGCCCACCCAGACCCTCCCCTATAGGTCAAGGTTTTGCGGCCGGAGTCCGCACCTTTGGGGGGGGGGTACTGTCACGTTCTGACCTTAATTTCCTTTGTTTTGTATTTATTTAGTATGGTCAGGGCGTGAGTTGGGTGGGTTGTCTATGTTTGTTTTTCTAGGTTTTGGGAATTTCTATGTTTCGGCCTAGTATGGTTCTCAATCAGAGGCAGGTGTCATTAGTTGTCTCTGATTGAGAATCATACTTAGGTAGCCTGGGTTTCACTGTGTGTTTGTGGGTGATTGTTTCCGTGTCTGTGTTTGTTCGCCACACGGTACTGTTTCGGTTTTGTTCACGGTTATTGTTTTTTATTCATTGAGTGTTCAGTTCATGTTTTTAAATAAACAACCATGGACACTTACCACGCCGCATCTTGGTCCGATCCTTGCTACACCTCCTCTTCAGACGAAGAGGAGGAAAACCCTTACAGAATCACCCACCCACCAAGGACCGAGCGGCGTGGTAAAAAACAGCAGCGACGACAGCAGCAGCAGCAGCAACCACAGCGGCCAGCATCACAGGAGGAATGGACATGGGAGGATGTATTGGACGGCAAGGGTTGCTACACCTGGGAGGAGATCCTGGCGGGAAAGGATCGCCTTCCATGGGAACAGGTGGAGGCAGCTAGGAGAGCGGAGGCAGCCGGAGAGAGGAGCCAGCGATGTGAGGAGCCAGCACGGCAGTGCGACAGGTACGAGAGGCAGCCCCAAATTATTTTTTGGGGGGGGCACACGAGGTGTGGTACTAAGCCAGGTAGCAGACCTGAGCTCACTCCTCGTGCTTATGATAAGCAGCGCATTACTGGTCAGGCACCGTGTTATGCGGTTAAGCGCACGGTGTCGCCAGTGCGTGCCCATAGCCCGGTGCGCTATAGGGCAGCCCCCCCGAGAGTGCCATGCGAGTGTGGGCATTGAGCCAGGGCGTATGGTGCCTGCTCAGCGGGTCTGGTCGCCGGTACGCAGTTTTGGTCCAGGTTATCCTGCGCCGGCTCTGCGTGCTGTGTCTCCGGGGCGCTGGGAGGGTGCAGTGCGTCCTCTGCCTGCGCTCCGCTCGTGCCGGGCAAGTGTGGGAGTGGAGCCTAAGGGAGAGGTGCGTGTAGTAAGCACTAGATCTCCCGTGCTTACCCACAGCCCGGTTCAACCTGTGCCTGCACTCTGGAGGGTCCGGGCTAGAGTAGTTGTCCAGCCTGGGGAAGTGGTGCCAAGGTTGCGCACCAGAGCTCCAGTGCTCCCCCACAGCCCGGTCCTTCAGGCTCCTCCTAACACCAAGCCTCCTGAAGGTCTCCCCAGCCTGGTGGTTCCTGTGGCAGCCCCACGCACCAGGCTGTCTCTCTGTCTCCTCCCTGCAGGTGGTCCCGCCTGTCTGGCGCCGGAGCCTCCCGCCTGTCCGGCGCCGCTGCCGGAGCCTCCCGCCTGTCCGGCGCCGCTGCCGGAGCCTCCCGCGTGTCCGGCGCCGCTGCCGGAGCCTCCCGCCTGTCCGGCGCCACAGCGTCCGGCGCCACAGCGTCCGGCGCCGCTGCCGGAGCCTCCCGCCTGTCCGGCGCCACAGCGTCCGGCGCCGCTGCCGGAGCCCCTCAGCCCAGAGGCGCCAGAGCCCCTCAGCCCAGAGGCGCCAGAGCCCCTCAGCCCAGAGGCGCCAGAGCCCCTCAGCCCAGAGGCGCCAGAGCCCCTCAGCCCAGAGGCGCCAGAGCCCCTCAGCCCAGAGCCCCTCAGCCCAGAGGCGCCAGAGCCCCTGCCCCTCTGTCCCGAGCCCCTCAGCCCAGAGGCGCCAGAGCCCCTGCCCCTCTGTCCCGAGCCCCTGCCCCTCTGTCCCGAGCCCCTGCCCCTCTGTCCCGAGCCCCTGCCCCTCTGTCCAGAGCTTCTGCCCCTCTGTCCAGAGCTTCTGCCCCTCTGTCCAGTGGGGTCATTGAGAGGGGTGGCCATGGTGAGAAAGCCACGGAGGCGGACAATAAGGCGGACTAAGACTATGTTGAAGTGGGGTCCGCGTCCCGCGCCAGAACCACCACCGCGGACAGACGCCCACCCAGACCCTCCCCTATAGGTCAAGGTTTTGCGGCCGGAGTCCGCACCTTTGGGGGGGGGGTACTGTCACGTTCTGACCTTAATTTCCTTTGTTTTGTATTTATTTAGTATGGTCAGGGCGTGAGTTGGGTGGGTTGTCTATGTTTGTTTTTCTAGGTTTTGGGAATTTCTATGTTTCGGCCTAGTATGGTTCTCAATCAGAGGCAGGTGTCATTAGTTGTCTCTGATTGAGAATCATACTTAGGTAGCCTGGGTTTCACTGTGTGTTTGTGGGTGATTGTTTCCGTGTCTGTGTTTGTTCGCCACACGGTACTGTTTCGGTTTTGTTCACGGTTATTGTTTTGTATTCATTGAGTGTTCAGTTCATGTTTTTAAATAAACAACCATGGACACTTACCACGCCGCATCTTGGTCCGATCCTTGCTACACCTCCTCTTCAGACGAAGAGGAGGAAAACCATTACAACAGGCCCTAGTTTCTGCCTTCTTAACAACACTATCAACAAGGCAGGTCCTACAGGCCCTAGTTTCTACCTTCTTAACAACACTATCAACAAGGCAGGTCCTACGGGCCCTAGTTTCTGCCTTCTTAACAACACTATCAACAAGGCAGGTCCTACGGGCCCTAGTTTCTGCCTTCTTAACAACACTATCAACAAGGCAGGTCCTACAGGCCCTAGTTTCTACCTTCTTAACAACACTATCAACAAGGCAGGTCCTACGGGCCCTAGTTTCTGCCTTAACAACACTATCAACAAGGCAGGTCCTACGGGCCCTAGTTTCTGCCTTCTTAACAACACTATCAACAAGGCAGGTCCTACAGGCCCTAGTTTCTGCCTTCTTAACAACACTATCAACAAGGCAGGTCCTACGGGCCCTAGTTTCTGCCTTAACAACACTGTCAACAAGGCAGGTCCTACAGGCCCTAGTTTCTACCTTCTTAACAACACTATCAACAAGGCAGGTCCTACGGGCCCTAGTTTCTACCTTCTTAACAACACTATCAACAAGGCAGGTCCTACAGGCCCTAGTTTCTACCTTCTTAACAACACTATCAACAACACTATCAACAAGGCAGGTCCTACAGG
Source organism: Oncorhynchus nerka (assembly GCF_034236695.1). Classification (NCBI taxonomy): domain Eukaryota; kingdom Metazoa; phylum Chordata; class Actinopteri; order Salmoniformes; family Salmonidae; genus Oncorhynchus; species Oncorhynchus nerka. The sequence continues at coordinate 93,201,353 of NC_088417.1, forward strand.
CCCTAGTTTCTACCTTCTTAACAACACTATCAACAAGGCAGGTCCTACAGGCCCTAGTTTCTACCTTCTTAACAACACTATCAACAAGGCAGGTCCTACGGGCCCTAGTTTCTGCCTTAACAACACTATCAACAAGGCAGGTCCTACGGGCCCTAGTTTCTGCCTTCTTAACAACACTGTCAACAAGGCAGGTCCTACAGGCCCTAGTTTCTGCCTTAACAACACTGTCAACAAGGCAGGTCCTACGGGCCCTAGTTTCTGCCTTCTTAACAACACTGTCAAGGCAGGTCCTACGGGCCCTAGTTTCTACCTTCTTAACAACACTATCAACAAGGCAGGTCCTACGGGCCCTAGTTTCTACCTTCTTAACAACACTATCAACAAGGCAGGTCCTACGGGCCCTAGTTTCTACCTTCTTAACAACACTATCAACAAGGCAGGTCCTACGTGCCCTAGTTTCTACCTTCTTAACAACACTATCAACAAGGCAGGTCCTACGGGCCCTAGTTTCTACCTTCTTAACAACACTATCAACAAGGCAGGTCCTACGGGCCCTAGTTTCTACCTTCTTAACAACACTATCAACAAGGCAGGTCCTACGGGCCCTAGTTTCTACCTTCTTAACAACACTATCAACAAGGCAGGTCCTACGGGCCCTAGTTTCTACCTTAACAACACTATCAACAAGGCAGGTCCTACGGGCCCTAGTTTCTACCTTCTTAACAACACTATCAACAAGGCAGGTCCTACGGGCCCTAGTTTCTACCTTCTTAACAACACTATCAACAAGGCAGGTTCTACGGGCCCTAGTTTCTGCCTTCTTAACAACACTATCAACAAGGCAGGTCCTACGGGCCCTAGTTTCTGCCTTCTTAACAACACTATCAACAAGGCAGGTCCTACGGGCCCTAGTTTCTGCCTTCTTAACAACACTATCAACAAGGCAGGTCCTACGGGCCCTAGTTTCTGCCTTCTTAACAACACTATCAACAAGGCAGGTCCTACGGGCCCTAGTTTCTGCCTTCTTAACAACACTATCAACAAGGCAGGTCCTACAGGCCCTAGCTCTGCCTTCTTAACAACACTATCAACAAGGCAGGTCCTACGGGCCCTAGTTTCTGCCTTCTTAACAACACTGTCAACAAGGCAGGTCCTACGGGCCCTAGTTTCTACCTTCTTAACAACACTGTCAACAAGGCAGGTCCTACGGGCCCTAGTTTCTACCTTCTTAACAACACTATCAACAAGGCAGGTCCTACGGGCCCTAGTTTCTACCTTCTTAACAACACTATCAACAAGGCAGGTCCTACGGGCCCTAGTTTCTACCTTCTTAACAACACTATCAACAAGGCAGGTCCTACAGGCCCTAGTTTCTACCTTCTTAACAACACTATCAACAAGGCAGGTCCTACAGGCCCTAGTTTCTACCTTCTTAACAACACTATCAACAAGGCAGGTCCTACAGGCCCTAGTTTCTACCTTCTTAACAACACTATCAACAAGGCAGGTCCTACAGGCCCTAGTTTCTACCTTCTTAACAACACTATCAACAAGGCAGGTCCTACAGGCCCTAGTTTCTACCTTCTTAACAACACTATCAACAAGGCAGGTCCTACAGGCCCTAGTTTCTACCTTCTTAACAACACTATCAACAAGGCAGGTCCTACAGGCCCTAGTTTCTACCTTCTTAACAACACTATCAACAAGGCAGGTCCTACGGGCCCTAGTTTTGTCTCACCTGGACTACTGTTCAGTCGTGTGGTCAGGTGCCACAAAGAGGGACTTGGGAAAATTACAATTGGCTCAGAACAGGGCAGCACAGCTGGCCCTTGGATGGTACACAGAGAGCTAACATTCATACTATGTACGTCAATCTCTCCTGGCTGAAAGGAGAGCTTGTTTTCATCACTACTTGTATATGTGAAAGGTATTTGAACTACTGGCGCACACCTTGGATATCAATGCATAACCCACAAGACATGCCACCAGAGGTCTCTTCACAGTCCCCAAGTCCAGAACAAACTATGGGAGGCGCACAGTACTACATAGAGCCATGACTACATGGAACTCTATTCCACATCAAGTAACTGACGCAAGCAGTAAAATTAGATTGAAAAACAGATCAAAATACACCTTATGGAACAGCAGGGACTGTGAAGCAACACAAACATTGGCGCAGACACATGCATATAAACCCACACGATAACATACGCACTATACACACACGTACATGTGGTTTTAGTACTGTAGATATGTGGTAGTGGTGGAGTAGGGGCCTGAGGGTACACAGTGTGTTGTGAAATCTGTGAATGTATTGTAATGTTTGAAATTCTATAACTGCCTTAACTTTGCTGGACCCCAGGAAGAGTAGTTGCTGCTTTGGCAGCAGCTAATGGGGATCCATAATAAATACAAATACAAATTGCACGCTCCATCAAAACTTGAGACATCTGTGGCATTGTGTTGTGTTTTATAAATATTTAGGATGAACTTATTCCTTGCCATCCATTCTGAAACTAACTGTAGCTTTTTGTTAAGTGTTACAGTCATTTCAGTCGATGTAGTAGCTGACGTGTGTCACACCAGCCTTTGCTTTGGCTCTCCCTCCTGTCCAGCTCAGGCTGGAGGCCCTCATCATGCTGAGGCCATGGGTCTCAACCCCGCCCTGTGCAATTGGGTCCTGGACTTTCTGACGGGCTGCCCCCAGCTGGTGAAGGTAGGAAACAACATCTCTGGCCCTCAACACTGGGGCCCCACAAGAGTGTGTGGTCAGCCCTCTCCTGTACTCCCTGTTCACCCAGGACTGCGTGGCCATGCAGGCCTCAAACTCAATCATCAAGTTTGCAGACGACAAAACAGTAGTGGGCTTGATCGCCAACAATGACGAGACAGCCTACAGGGAGGAGATGAGGGCACTCGGAGTGTGGTGTCAGGAAAACAACCTCTCACTCAAACGTCAACAAAACCAAGGAGATGATCGTGGACTTCAGGAAACAGCAGAGGGAGCACCCCCCTATCCACATTGAAGGGACAGTAGTGGAGAATGCGGAAAGTTTTAAGTTCCTGGGCATACACATCACATACAAACCGAAATTGTCCACCCACACAGACAGTGTGGTGAGGAAGGCACAACAGCGCCTCTTCAACCTCAGGAAGCTGAAGAAATGTGGCTTGTCACCCAAAACCCTGACAAATTTGTACTGATGCACAATCGAAAGCATCCTGTCGGGCTGTATCACAGCCTGGTACAGCAACTGCACCACCGTCAACCGCAAGGCTCTCCGGAGGGTGGTGCGGTCTTCACAACACATCACCGGGGGCAAACTAAAACCTACAGCACAGGAAAGACAACAACCACCCAAACAACTGCCTGTTCACACCGCTATCATCCAGAAGGCGAAGTCAGTACAGATGATTCAAAGCTGGGACCGAGAGATTGAAAAACAGCTTATATCTCAAGGCCATCAGACTGCCAAACATCAATCACTAACTCAGCGAGGCTGCTGCCTACATTGAGACCCAATCACTGGACACTTTAATAAATGGATCACTAGTCACTTTAAACAATGCCTCTTTAAATAATGCCACTTTAATAATGTTTACATATCTTACATTACTCATATCACATGTATATATTGTATTTATACCATCTACTGCACCTTGCCTATGCTGCTCGGCCATCGCTCATCCATATATTTACTTATATGTTCATATTCTCATTCACCCCTTTAGATTTGTGTGTATTAGGTAGTTGTTGGGGAATTGTTAGATTACTTGTTAGATATTACTGCACGGTCAGAACTAGAAGTACAAGCATCTCCCTTCACTCGCATTGACATCTGCTAACCATGTGTATGTGACCAATAAAAATTGATTTGATTTGATTTTGACAAAACTGCACATTTTAGAGTGGCTTTTATTGTCCACGCCATAAGTTGCATCTGTGTAATGATCATGCTGTTTAATCAGCTTCTTGATATGCCACAGCTGTCAGGTGGATGGATTATCTTGGCAAAGGAGAAATGCTCACTAACAGGGATGTAAACAAATTTGTGCTCAAAATTTGAGAGAAATAAGCTTTTTACGCATATGGAACATTTCTGGGGTCTTTTTATTTCAGCTCATGAAAAATGGGACCAACACTTTACATGTTGCGTTTATATTTTTTGTTGAGTATATATACTACCAGTTTGATAGAGTGAATTGATTGATCTTATTAGGAATTTAGAATGTTCTCCACCTAAATGGAATTAATGATTTTGTCCCTCACATTGCAGTTGTGTAGGGCTAGGCAACAGAAGGCTACCACACTAACTTGTATTCTTGTAATGTCATTACACATCATCTTAACTGCATCAACTTCATTACATAAATCATTAGTTTTGTCTCAGTTTGAAGGCAACATATAAGTTTACATAAAGCTGGTACAACATAACAGGCACGACTAGCGAACAACCCATTCATAGTCCAAATAGAGCAAACCCTAAAACTGACCCTTAACCTTAACGAAACCCTCAAATCCTAACCCTAACCTACGTTTAACCAATTAGGACTTTTAACATGTGTTCGCCAGCAAGTCACGTTCCTAAAGTTTTCCCAAGTGAATTGAGTGCTGCTGGATGGCTTGCATCAGATATCATGAGTATAGGCTCATGGGTCTAGTGTACAGGTGTGTTTGTGTAGCCTATGTATGAAGCCTGTCCTCGTGGCCTGTTTTCTCCATGTTTGTGTAGACTATGTTAAACATCATATATCATTCTGTATGAAAGCCTGTCCCTAGGGCCTGTTTTCCATGTGGTCAAATGGTTGCCGCTTTTAAAAGGATATATTATTCTCTGACTATATATGAGGATCTCAAAATACCCGTTTTATGTGGTTTCTATGTCTCCCTCTCTGCGTTGTTCGTCTAACTTACGTCCCGTCTAGTATAATGGTTTCATCCCATTGTTAGTCTCTCCCTCCACCCAAATGTGTGTTTACACAACTAATGAGCTTTTTGTTTCAGGGCCCAAACATTTTATCCTTTTTTATTTATCCTCCGGTTTATATCATATTGGGTTGCATAGCTATGCCGTCAAAACAAACAAAAACACAAGTATGTAAATGAGAACGAGAGGGAACCTTTTCAACTCAATAAAGGACACTAACAATACTGAAATATAATGAGTGTTTCAATAAAGTTTGTGTTAACCCTATCTATAAATCGCATAGTATAAACTAAACGTTGAACTGAAGTCTGTGTCCAGTGGGAGGCGACTCAACTGTTAATAAACTAGACGTTGAACTGACGTCTGTGCCCAGTGGGAGGCGACTCAACTGTTAATAAACTAGACGTTGAACTGACGTCTGTGCCCAGTGGGAGGCGACTCAACTGTTAATAAACTAGACGTTGAACTGACGTCTGTGTCCAGTGGGAGGCGACTCAACTGTTAATAAACTAGACGTTGAACTGACGTCTGTGTCCAGTGGGAGGCGACTCAACTGTTAATAAACTAGACGTTGAACTGACGTCTGTGCCCAGTGGGAGGCGACTCAACTGTTAATAAACTAGACGTTGAACTGACGTCTGTGCCCAGTGGGAGGCGACTCAACTGTTAATAAACTAGACGTTGAACTGACGTCTGTGTGGGAGCCAACTGTTAATAAACTGGCGTTGAGGCGACTCAACTGTTAATAAACTAGGCGTTGAACTGGCGTCTGTGCCCAGTGGGAGGCGACTCAACTGTTAATAAACTAGGCGTTGAACTGACGTCTGTGCCCAGTGGGAGGCGACTCAACTGTTAATAAACTAGGCGTTGAACTGGCGTCTGTGCCCAGTGGGAGGCGACTCAACTGTTAATAAACTAGACGTTGAACTGACGTCTGTGCCCAGTGGGAGGCGACTCAACTGTTAATAAACTTGAACTGGCGTTGAACTGGCGTCTGTGCCCAGTGGAAGGAGCGACTCAACTGTTAATAAACTAGACGTTGAACTGGCGTCTGTGCCCAGTGGGAGGCGACTCAACTGTTAATAAACTAGACGTTGAACTGACGTCTGTGTGGGAGGCCAGTTAATAAACTAGGCGTTGAACTGGCGTCTGTGCCCAGTGGGAAGCGACTCAACTGTTAATAAACTAGGCGTTGAACTGGCGTCTGTGCCCAGTGGGAGGCGACTCAACTGTTAATAAACTAGACGTTGAACTGACGTCTGTGCCCAGTGGGAGCGACTCAACTGTTAATAAACTAGACGTTGAACTGACGTCTGTGCCCAGTGGGAGGCGACTCAACTGTTAATAAACTGGCGTCTGTGCCCAGACGTTGAACTGGCGTCTGTGCCCAGTGGGAGGCGACTCAACTGTTAATAAACTAGACGTTGAACTGACGTCTGTGCCCAGTGGGAGGCGACTCAACTGTTAATAAACTAGACCTTGAACTGACGTCTGTGCCCAGTGGGAGGCGACTCAACTGTTAATAAACTAGACGTTGAACTGACGTCTGTGCCCAGTGGGAGGCGACTCAACTGTTAATAAACTAGACGTTGAACTGACGTCTGTGCCCAGTGGGAGTTAATAAACTAGCGTTGAACTGGCGTCTGTGCCCAACTCAACTGTTAATAAACTAGACGTTGAACTGACGTCTGTGCCCAGTGGGAGGCGACTCAACTGTTAATAAACTAGGCGTTGAACTGACGTCTGTGCCCAGTGGGAGGCGACTCAACTGTTAATAAACTAGACGTTGAACTGACGTCTGTGCCCAGTGGGAGGCGACTCAACTGTTAATAAACTAGACGTTGAACTGACGTCTGTGCCCAGTGGGAGGCGACTCAACTGTTAATAAACTAGACGTTGAACTGACGTCTGTGCCCAGTGGGAGGCGACTCAACTGTTAATAAACTAGACGTTGAACTGACGTCTGTGCCCAGTGGGAGGCGACTCAACTGTTAATAAACTAGACGTTGAACTGACGTCTGTGCCCAGTGGGAGGCGACTCAACTGTTAATAAACTAGACCTTGAACTGACGTCTGTGCCCAGTGGGACTCAACTGTTAATAAACTAGACTTGAACAACTGTTAATAAACTAGACGTTGAACTGACGTCTGTGCCCAGTGGGAGGCGACTCAACTGTTAATAAACTAGACGTTGAACTGACGTCTGTGCCCAGTGGGAGGCGACTCAACTGTTAATAAACTAGACGTTGAACTGACGTCTGTGCCCAGTGGGAGGCGACTCAACTGTTATTTATGACTTTTATCATTTCACATTTTAGCCAATTCAATTGCAGTAATTCTATTACAGATTTTTCGGTATTTCGTTAGAGATTTGGTAATAGAATAACGAGTTTGAATAACTTAATCATTTATTTTAAAAACTTGATCAGTAAAAACACTATTACCAACTGGAAGGTGTACTTTTACTTTTTGACTTTTGTGAACATTATCATCCCTCTTCATGACAGAGAGAAATGAGAAAATATCTTTAAAATATGTGTGGTTTTGGTAATAGAATTACAAGGCACAAGGCAATGTTTCTTAAACTTACAGAAGGCAAATCATTTCTCCAAAATTAAATATGTGTTGATATTATTTTCTGGTATATGTTGTCTAAGAGACGCCTTTTTCATTTGTTTGACCAGAAATCAAAACCTTGGCTTATTCAAATTTGTTAGGAGGAGAAATTGGTTGGAAAACGTATATATGCCAACGTTTCACTAAATATAGACTTAACTTTCATTTGACATCCAATTTGACATGCTCCTATGAACATGGGTCCTTTTAGATTGAAATGCCAAAGGCAAACAAATGGACAAAGTTGATGTGAGTTGTTGTGGCCTCTCTCTCTCTCACACAGTAATGTCCTCTACTCCTATATAGGTTAGATAGATATCAGTTACTGAAAAATGACTATTTCTTTCTCATGGCTGTTTTATATTATTCCTACAACTTACAAGTGCCACAGTTTGTAAAATATGTGCACATAATTCAGACTGAAAGAGTCTATGTACATAGTTGATTTCAAATGGACCGGCATCATTTATTCTGGGCAGGGTAGAAAACGCATGTTAGTTTTTCAGCTGGAACTAATCCTTTTATGCCTCATAGACCATGAATGCCAAGACTCAAGTCTTTTACTTGACTTTGCAGACTGAATTTACATGTAGGTTTCAATCCCAGCAGTAGGTCTGATTGAGTGACCTTGACAAGATTTAATCACTGAAGATATGCAAGCAGCGTTACCTGTCCATGTCAACACACACACACACACACACACACACACACACACACACACACACACACACACACACACACACACACACACACACACACACACACACACACACACACACACACACACACACACACACACACACACACACACACACACACACACACACACACACACACACACATACACACACACACACACACACACACACACACACACACACACACACACACACACACACACACACACACACACACTTCTGAAGGGGGAAAATGGTATAATGCATTTAAGCTTCATCTATCTTGCATGTCGTTTGGATAATGCTATGGCAACAGCTGAAAACATTGCATGTTGAGAAAACGTTGCACTGTAAGTTGCATACAGTATTAATGTACATACAGTATGTACCCTGGCAACAGCAAGAGGCATTTAGGTTTAAATAAACAAACCGTAGCCCTTTACACTTGTACCCATATACGGGTTGAAAATGGCAGATTTGGGCACTGAGACAGCGCTTAAAGTGGAACGTAGTGGCTTTACAATAATGCATGACGTCAGAGCTCAGGCTCACCTGTGAGTCCAAATGTGCACTTCACATTTCCATATCATAAAACTCAACTCATATGATGGAACAGTTACAAGACGACATGGCGTCATACTCTAGGTTGTTCTGAACAGAATGGGCCTATTTGTTGTGAAGAAAATCTTCAGCTGAACACACCTGAATGCACTCATGACTCCTTTCTATCCGCGCCAAAATTACAATCTGTTTTTCTGAATTGCCTTGTGAAAGCCTAACACTCTAAGATCATATTTTATAATTTAGCTAGTCATGTTGGCAATAGATCAAGCTTCCAAATGCATTTTACACACCTGACCCAGATTGCGATTTACAACGGGCTGTTTTTGGATTATGTAAACAACAACAGTAATTGGCGAGGATGCAGGGCTGTGTTCCAAACAAAACAAAACAACTACAAGTGTGTTTGCTCCTCAACGACACAGATAGGGGAGATAAGTTATAAAAGTGCATTTACATTTCTTCAGAACTGTGAACACTTTGGAGAGGTGTGTGTGTGTGTGTGTGTGTGTGTGTGTGTGTGTGTGTGTGTGAGAGAGAGGGAGTGTGTGTGTGTGTGTGTGTGTGTGTGTGTGTGTGTGTGTGTGTGTGAGAGAGAGAGAGAGAGAGAGAGAGAGAGAGAGAGAGAGGGAGTGTGTGTGTGTGTGTGTGGCCACTTGGAGACACCAGTAATCCTCTCACTCAAAACCTTGTCATTTTTTGGTCTTATGTTGCACCTACCCCACATTTTCCAGGAATATTCTTATCATGTTACTGAATGTATCCAGAGTATTTTCAGAGTCTGTTATCCACAAATGCAATGAAAAGTACAGGAAATGTAAAATGCACATAAAATCAACATCATAATTTTGGGATTCAGTCTTGTCAGGTGAACTGTTGTCCTCAACTTTGGTCTAATATTTTTCCCATAATCTCCAAACTGTTTTCTTTCTATTACGACATTTGAATTTAGCCCTGTCCTTTACGACATTTAAGCCAATTCCCATGAGTGTAATGTGCAATACAGCTGTTTTAGAGATCCAGACTCATCATGAAATAGATAATAATTAGATAATAAATAGATATTTTATTTATCCGTTATTTTACCAGGTAAGTTGACTGAGAACACGTTCTCATTTACAGCAACGACCTGGGGAATAGTTACAGGGGAGAGGAGGGGGATTAATGAGACAATTGTAAACTGGGGATTATTAGGTGACCGTGATGGTTTGAGGGCCAGATTGGGAATTTAGCCAGGACACCGGGGTTAACACCCCTACTCTTACGACAAGTGCAATGGGATCTTTAATGACCTCAGAGAGTCAGGACACCCGTTTAACGTCCCATCCAAAAGACGGCACCCTACACAGGGCAGTGTCCCCAATCACTGCCCAGGGGCATTGGGATATTTTTTAGACCAGAGGAAAGAGTGCCTCCTACTGGCCCTCCAACACCACTTCCAGCAGCACCTGGTCTCCCATCCAGGGACCAACCAGGACCAACCCTGCTTAGTTTCAGAGGCAAGCCAGCAGTGGTATGCTGCTGATAATACATAGATAATAAGTAGATAATACATAGATAGATAATAAATAGATAATACATAGATAATAAGTAGATAATACATAGATAATAAGTAGATAATACATAGATAATAAGTAGATAATACATAGATAATAAATAGATAATACATAGATAATAAGTAGATAATACATAGATAATAAATAGATAATACATAGATAATAAGTAGATAATACATAGATAATAAGTAGATAATACATAGATAATAAGTAGATAATACATAGATAATAAATAGATAGATAATAAATAGATAATACATAGATAATAAGTAGATAATAAGTAGATAATACATAGATAATAAATAGATAGATAATAAATAGATAATACATAGATAATAAGTAGATAATACATAGATAATAAGTAGATAATACATAGATAATAAGTAGATAATACATAGATAATAAGTAGATAATACATAGATAATAAGTAGATAATACATAGATAATAAGTAGATAATACATAGATAATAAATAGATAATACATAGATAATAAATAGATAGATAATAAATAGATAATACATAGATAATAAGTAGATAATACATAGATAATAAGTAGATAATACATAGATAATAAGTAGATAATACATAGATAGATAATAAATAGATAATACATAGATAATAAATAGATAATACATAGATAATAAGTAGATAATACATAGATAATAAGTAGATAATACATAGATAATAAGTAGATAATACATAGATAGATAATAAAAAGATAATACATAGATAATAAGTAGATAATACATAGATAATAAGTAGATAATACATAGATAATAAGTAGATAATACATAGATAATAAGTAGATAATACATAGATAGATAATAAATAGATAATACATAGATAATAAGTAGATAATACATAGATAATAAGTAGATAATACATAGATAATAAGTAGATAATACATAGATAATAAGTAGATAATACATAGATAGATAATAAATAGATAATACATAGATAATAAGTAGATAATACATAGATAATAAGTAGATAATACATAGATAATAAGTAGATAATACATAGATAATAAGTAGATAATACATAGATAATAAGTAGATAATACATAGATAATAAATAGATAGATAATAAATAGATAATACATAGATAATAAGTAGATAATACATAGATAATAAGTAGATAATACATAGATAATAAGTAGATAATACATAGATAATAAATAGATAGATAATAAATAGATAATACATAGATAATAAGTAGATAATACATAGATAGATAATAAATAGATAATACATAGATAATAAGTAGATAATACATAGATAATAAATAGATAGATAATAAATAGATAATACATAGATAATAAGTAGATAATACATAGATAATAAATAGATAATACATAGATAATAAGTAGATAATACATAGATAATAAATAGATAATACATAGATAATAAATAGATAATACATAGATAATAAGTAGATAATACATAGATAATAAGTAGATAATACATAGATAATAAGTAGATAATACATAGATAATAAATAGATAATACATAGATAATAAGTAGATAATACATAGATAATAAATAGATAATATAGATAAAAATAGATAATACATAGATAATAAATAATACATAGATAATAATAAATAGATAATACATAGATAATAAGTAGATAATACATAGATAATAAGTAGATAATACATAGATAATAAGTAGATAATACATAGATAATAAGTAGATAATACATAGATAATAAGTAGATAATACATAGATAGATAATAAATAGATAATACATAGATAATAAGTAGATAATACATAGATAATAAATAGATAATACATAGATAGATAATAAGTAGATAATACATAGATAATAAGTAGATAATACATAGATAATAAATAGATAATACATAGATAATAAGTAGATAATACATAGATAATAAGTAGATAATACATAGATAATAAGTAGATAATACATAGATAATAAGTAGATAATACATAGATAATAAATAGATAATACATAGATAATAAGTAGATAATACATAGATAGATAATAAATAGATAATACATAGATAATAAGTAGATAATACATAGATAATAAGTAGATAATACATAGATAATAAGTAGATAATAATAGATAATAAATAGATAATACATAGATAATAAGTAGATAATACATAGATAATAAGTAGATAATACATAGATAATAAGTAGATAATACATAGATAATTTGAAGTAATGATAATACATAGATAATAAATAGATAATACATAGATAATAAGTAGATAATACATAGATAGATAATAAATAGATAATACATAGATAATAAGTAGATAATACATAGATAATAAGTAGATAATACATAGATAATAAATAGTAGATAATACTTAGTTAATAATAATACATAGATAATTTGACATAGATAATAAATAGATAATACATAGATAATAAGTAGATAATACCATTAGATAATTGTAATTGTAGATAATACATAGATAACTATTCCATAATACATAGATAATAAATAGATAATACATAGATAATAAATAGATAATACATAGATAATAAGTAGATAATACATAGATAATAAGTAGATAATACATAGATAATAAATAGATAATACATAGATAATAAGTAGATAATACATAGATAATTTGATAATAAGTAGATAATGAATAGATAATACTTAGATAATACATAGATAATACATATATAATAAGTAGATAATGAATAGATAATAAGTAGATAATACATAGATAATTTGATAATAAGTAGATAATGAATAGATAATACTTAGATAATACATAGATAATACATATATAATAAGTAGATAATGAATAGATAATACTTAGATAATACATAGATAATACATATATAATAAGTAGATAATGAATAGATAATACTTAGATAATACATAGATAATACATATATAATAAGTAGATAATGAATAGATAATACTTAGATAATACTTAGTTAATACATAGATAATAAGTAGATAATACATAGATAATTTGATCATAAATAGATAATGAATAGATCATACTTAGATAATAAAGCAATTGGCTCATAGATGAAGAACAATCATAATGACTTCTCTTTGTCAGACTCTGAAATAAAAACAAGTTATTTATTGGGAGATTGTCAAACATGTGCCAGTTAGAGGCATGTTTTGTATATTGTACAGTACTTGCATATGGAGCACTATTCCAATCAATCAAATGGATTTATAAAGCTGTTTTTACATCAGCAAATGTCAAAAAGGGGCGGCAGGTAGTCTAGTGGTTAGAGTGTAGAGGAGGCAGGTAGTCTAGTGGTTAGAGTGTAGAGGCGGCAGGTAGTCTAGTGGTTAGAGTTGGGCCAGTAACGGCAGGTAGTCTAGTGGTTAGAGCATTGGGCCAGTAACCAGCAGGTAGTCTAGTGGTTAGAGCATTGGGCCAGTAACCAGCAGGTAGTCTAGTGGTTAGAGTGTAGAGGCGGCAGGTAGTCTAGTGGTTAGAGTGTAGAGGCGGCAGGTAGTCTAGTGGTTAGAGTGTGGAGGCGGCAGGTAGTCTAGTGGTTAGAGCATTGGGCCAGTAACCAGCAGGTAGTCTAGTGGTTAGAGCATTGGGCCAGTAACCAGCAGGTAGTCTAGTGGTTAGAGCATTGGGCCAGTAACCAGCAGGTAGTCTAGTGGTTAGAGTGTAGAGGCGGCAGGTAGTCTAGTGGTTAGAGCATTGGGCCAGTAACCAGCAGGTAGTCTAGTGGTTAGAGCATTGGGCCAGTAACCAGCAGGTAGTCTAGTGGTTAGAGTGTAGAGGCGGCAGGTAGTCTAGTGGTTAGAGCATTGGGCCAGTAACCAGCAGGTAGTCTAGTGGTTAGAGCATTGGGCCAGTAACCAGCAGGTAGTCTAGTGGTTAGAGCATTGGGCCAGTAACCAGCAGGTAGTCTAGTGGTTAGAGCATTGGGCCAGTAACCAGCAGGTAGTCTAGTGGTTAGAGCATTGGGCCAGTAACCAGCAGGTAGTCTAGTGGTTAGAGCATTGGGCCAGTAACCAGCAGGTAGTCTAGTGGTTAGAACATTGGGCCAGTAACCAGCAGGTAGTCTAGTGGTTAGAGTGTAGAGGCGGCAGGTAGTCTAGTGGTTAGAGCATTGGGCCAGTAACCAGCAGGTAGTCTAGTGGTTAGAGCATTGGGCCAGTAACCAGCAGGTAGTCTAGTGGTTAGAGTATTGGGCCAGTAACCAGCAGGTAGTCTAGTGGTTAGAGCATTGGGCCAGTAACAAGCAGGTAGTCTAGTGGTTAGAGCATTGGGCCAGTAACCAGCAGGTAGTCTAGTGGTTAGAGCATTGGGCCAGTAACCAGCAGGTAGTCTAGTGGTTAGAGCATTGGGCCAGTAACCAGCAGGTAGTCTAGTGGTTAGAGCATTGGGCCAGTAACCAGCAGGTAGTCTAGTGGTTAGAGCATTGGGCCAGTAACCAGCAGGTAGTCTAGTGGTTAGAGCATTGGGCCAGTAACCAGCAGGTAGTCTAGTGGTTAGAGCATTGGGCCAGTAACCAGCAGGTAGTCTAGAGGTTAGAGCATTGGGCCAGTAACCAGCAGGTAGTCTGGTTAGAGTGGTTAGAGCATTGGGCCAGTAACCAGCAGGTAGTCCAGTGGTTAGAGCATTGGGCCAGTACCCAGCAGGTAGTCTAGTGGTTAGAGCATTGGGCCAGTAACCAGCAGGTAGTCTAGTGGTTAGAGCATTGGGCCAGTAATCAGCAGGTAGTCTAGTGGTTAGAGCATTGGGCCAGTAACCAGCAGGTAGTCTAGTGGTTAGAGCATTGGGCCAGTAACCAGCAGATAGTCTAGTGGTTAGAGCATTGGGCCAGTAACCAGCAGGTAGTCTAGTGGTTAGAGCATTGGGCCAGTAACCAGCAGGTAGTCTAGTGGTTAGAGTGTAGAGGCGGCAGGTAGTCTAGTGGTTAGAGCATTGGGCCAGTAACCAGCAGGTAGTCTAGTGGTTAGAGCATTGGGCCAGTAACCAGCAGGTAGTCTAGTGGTTAGAGTGTGGGCGGCAGGTAGTCTAGTGCTTAGAGCATTGGGCCAGTAACCAGCAGGTAGTCTAGTGGTTAGAGCATTGGGCCAGTAACCAGCAGGTAGTCTAGTGGTTAGAGCATTGGGCCAGTAACCAGCAGGTAGTCTAGTGGTTAGAGCATTGGGCCAGTAACCAGCAGGTAGTCTAGTGGTTAGAGCATTGGGCCAGTAACCAGCAGGTAGTCTAGTGGTTAGAGTGGGCCAGTAACCAGCAGGTAGTCTAGTGGTTAGAGCATTGGGCCAGTAACCAGCAGGTAGTCTAGTGGTTAGAGCATTGGGCCAGTAACCAGCAGGTAGTCTAGTGGTTAGAGTGCCAGTAACGGCAGGTAGTCTAGTGGTTAGAGTGTAACCGGCAGGTAGTCTAGTGGTTAGAGTGTGGAGTACCCAGCAGGTAGTCTAGTGGTTAGAGCATTGGGCCAGTAACCAGCAGGTAGTCTAGTGGTTAGAGCATTGGGCCAGTAACAGCAGGTAGTCTAGT